>NC_141084.1:35613003-35728003 GCF_041138505.1 Cibotium barometz
TTTCCTTGATCACCAGGCCACAATTTCACACAAATAGTCTTGAAGTCTTTCATTACCTCAGCATTATTAGGCTGTTGGTAAAGTTGAAACTATGGATTCAATATAAATGCGACTCCATAAATAAACATATGCATCTACTTCCAATGAAAATATGTTTGACAGAAAATCATAGTTCTTTCTCTGTTAAAAGCATTGTGACTCTTTCACTTTTTCAATGGCATTGTGCATCCTTCAATACAAACTGCCAATTATACAACTCTATGTATCAACCATACGTAAGCACATAACAAATGGTTTTATAATAGTTGCAATCCATTACTCAAAATGTCATGATCAGCCCACTGTCTCTCAATTAAAGTGGCTTTGATTTTTACCAAACGCTCTAACACAAGAAAAGCAATGGCAAATCAAATAGCACAAAAGGTCACATGACACAAATTTGAATGGCGACAAAATAAAGCATATGTAAACTATAGATTTATATCACAACTTAGAAGTTTTAGTATTTTTTTGTAAACATCACTCGTCGATGAGCTGCCTGCATAGAAAACACATCTATTATTTACCACATAGAACTTTAAAAATCTAAAATTATATTTTAATTCATACTTTTTAAAGACATCACAATATTATAAATAATAATAATAATAATAATAATATTTTTTAAATCATAACAAAAATATTATAAATTTTCATAATAAAATTAAAAAAGAATATATATATTTTTATAATTATTCTTTGAAAGTTTTATGTCACTTGTCACTTTCTTTCATAAATATATTTTTATAAATAAAAATGAATAATAACATGAGAAATTGAAAAATTTATACATTATCTTCATTTTTAATCTAATTCCTTTTGAAAATAAAAAAAATACTTACTTTATTAAATATTATAATATATTTTTCTCTTATTTAAACAAAGAGAAAAAAATCAATTAAGTATCCAAGTAATAATTAAAAAGGTTATATATAAATTTAATGAATTATAGCATAATTAAGAGATAATTAATTTATAAATTATTATTCTATAACAAAATTACTTATAAATGTTAAATTTCTTCAACACACATAAGAAAATTTTGTATCCTCCTTGAGGATTAACTCTCTTCTTAATGGAGAGAAAAGAATACACAGCCACACTTAAATAGCTATCCTAAAATTTATTATATGATAGAATCTATCGTGTGATAGAATTCTATGGTATGATAAATTGTATCGTACGATATGTTAGGTTGAAAACAAATTATATCACATTTATAATGTTAAGCTGAATTATACACCCAATTTATTAGAACTAACTTTTTAGCTAATTTGAATTGTGTATCCACATAAATGCAAGCTAGCTACACACTCTTGAGTAAGATGCAACCTATTAAATTTTTCATTAAAATTTCTTGATTAGTTTTTATTTTAATGATGGAGGAGAAGAAGAGCTTCTTACTTATAGATCATGAATTATTATGGAGGAGGAGTTGGTGCAGTTGGGAATGCCACACATACACTAGTGCATCCATGCCCAAATAAAAGTGAGAAATTAAAGAAGAAGAAATGGAAAGAGGTAGGAACTTTATGAAAGAAGAAGATGTCTTAGTAGTAAAGATAATCTACTTAGTAGTCTTTTAGAAGAAGAAGTCATCTTGGTAGTAGAGATAGTCTACTTAGTAATATTTTAGAAGAAGAAGTCGTCATTATGCATACATGGTTAAAGCAATATAAGAGATAGTTTTGAGGAGGCACTTGGATATAAGCATTTGGAAGATGCCATGGATGAAGAGATGGATGCATTGCATGCAAATGAGACATAGGAGTTGGTGCCTTTGCCTAAGGAGAAGAAGGTAATTGGATAAAGTAAAGAAAAATTTAGATAGGTCTGTGAGCAGGTACAAGGCAAAATTGGTAGCCAAGTGAAATGCACATACCTATGGGATTGACTATGAGGAAATTTTCAGCACGATGCCATGAGAGCAATCATTGCTATGGGTTGTAGCTAGTCTTTACATCAAATGGATGTAAAGAATGCTTTTTTACATGGTGATCTACAGGAGGAGGTCTATAGAGCCACCAAAATATGAGGACCATGCAAGCCCATATTTTGTTTACAGGTTGCATGAAGCCTTGTATAGTGTGAAACAAGCACCTAAAGCATGGTCACATAAGATAGGAGAGTATCTTATCACTATTAGATTTCACATATCTATAACAAAGTTTTCACTATATGTGAAAAAGACTAACAGGGGCCTTGTGTAGTCATCTATGTTGATGACTTGATTGTCATAGGAGACAGTGATGGTGACATTCATTAGGTGAAGATACTCCTTAAGTGGAAGTTTTAAATGAAAGATTTGGATGAGCTATTATACTTCATGGGTATAGAGGTGATTAGATCACATAATGGAATTCGACTTTTATAAAGGTAATATGCTTTGGACATGTTGTCCAAATACTATGAGGAGTGATAAATTTTATGCCAATCTCGGTGCCATTGGAGTACAAAGGAAGGTTAAGTACATATGGATGAGTCTATCAATAGGAATGTTATCATTTATTTGTGACAACATGAGTAGTATACCATTTGCAAGTAACCAACAAGTGTATCATGCTAAGACGAAGTACATTGAGATGTATTATCACTTTGTGAGAGGGAGAAGGTTCTAGTAAAAGTGATGTAGATTTGGTATATGTTAGCAAAGAGGATCATGTGTAGGTGACATCTTCACAAAGACATTGGGTACATAGAAGCTTCACAAGTTTAAGAGCTTCCTTTGGAATATAGGGTATGAATTTGAGCTTGAGGAGTGTTGAGATATCGAGCTTAATCAATGCAGATATGGGAGACATGCCAGAATAAAAATGTTGCACTTTTTCCATTCGCATGGTTGGTAAGGTTAGGGGTAATACGCCACCAGTGGTTTTACATGCTATGCGAAAGACATTTTGGTTTACTAGAGTTATGGCATAGTTATAGTGCCAGCTCATGTGGTCGGGTTGGATTGACCTTGTATGTTATAGTGGGAGAGTACTTTCCCTTATAGTATGTACTCTTATCTTTATGATATGGTTGTAGAGAAGACAAGAGAATAGAAAAACATTCAGCCATCCATCTCTCTTGTGTGCTTGTCTACTCGTGTGTGTGTGTGTGTGTGTGTGTGTGTGTGTGTGTTTGCTTGTTTGCAGAGAGCTCAAGCTCAACCTCTCCTCTGCATTATTCTCACCTTATGCATTAAGTGGTACAAGGATATTGGCACTATGCAAGAGGTCTATGTATTGTGTGTAAAGACAATGCATGCATTGGCCTATGCATTAGGGGTGAAAGTAAGGTAAGGTGGACTCAAAAATAATTTCCTTGACACTACTTTTTTTAGTGCTTTTTTCAGGTACTTAGATTACAAATCCATATAAGGTAACGTGCTTTGAGGATCCCTCATATCGTCAAAGCACTAGAAGCACTCAAATAACTCTTGAAACACCTAAGAAATTCTAAGGTAACATGCCTTGAGGATCCCTCATATCGTCAAAGCACTAGAAGCACTCAAATAACTCTTGAAACACCTAAGAAATTCTAAAAAAGCATGTGTGTTTAAATACAAAAAAGCACCAAAAAGTGTACCACCTGACCTTGCTTTCACCCTTAGATGTAATGCATAATGCCTATACATTATGCATGCATATAATAGCATATAGCATAAGGCCCTATGCAATATGCAATACACATGAGGTGTATGCATTACACATAATGCATGAGTTGGCTAATACTCTTGCATGCACAATGACAACTTATGCATACATAAGACCAATTTAAGTATGCATTGGTCAATGCATGCATGTATTAGGCCTTATGCATGCATACATTTGGCCAACACATGTAAAGGGCAATTTTTCTCTCATTATATCCAAATGGCATCAAAGTCATGTCCATAGAGTTCTTGTAGAATTAGCCTTCCATATTGGTTTGATTATTATACATAAAAAGATCAATCTTTACATTATTCTTTGTTTTAAATCAAAACACTATTAAGAAAGGCTTCCATTCATGAAAGTGTTGGCCATTGGTTACAAAAAGTTTCAAAAACATTTATTTATATTGATGGCTAGATAAACATTTGACCAAATAATGTGTCAATCTACTATCTTACCTATAACCCTTTTAGCATCCTAGATGTTTCAAAAACTTTAAAGCCCCCTTTGCGCAAGATTTCAACTATCGGGATTTGAAGATCTAACCTCAGAAGAATTATTATCTTATTTGTATATGTATGTATACGTATACATATATGTGTATATATCCATAAGCCCATTATTTACTATGCCTTAAGAGTACCTCGTATTAGCTCTTATATATGTGTATATATCCTTAAGCTCATTATTACTTTGCCGTAAAATTACCTCGTATTAGCTCTAATATTCTCTCTTACATCATTAGCCTAAATTTTAAACTTTTTCACCATCGTGGGTTTAAGATAAATCTAATGTACATTAAAGAACCCATGCCATTAAGTTAACCTTGACAATGATTCCTTCGAAAGAAGTACGTGTACATTAAACAACCCATGCCATTAAGTTAACCTTGACAATGATTCCTTCGAAAGCATGCCTTAGAGAGTGAAAGCTTGAAGAAGTACAATACTAACTTGGAGATCAATGGAGATTGAGTTGATCAAAGAAGTCATGACCTTAAAGCATTTTAAACCTCAAAAATTTTCTCCATCATGGATAATTCTTATATCGTTCTCAAAATTTTCAATGAAGAATGCTAATGAAAAGTTACAAAAATGACTTGTTTTATAGTGTCAAGATATCTAGAGTACTTTATGTATGTCTAATCATTTGAAAACATCGTTACACATAAATAAAAAGAAGCACCACGAGAACCATATAATCATGTAAAGATACATCAATATTCCATTATCCATATATGGTGCAAGGCACTTAACCAAGTTCCTTAGTGAGGGCAACTCATGTTTTTCTCTCTATCAACATATTTAAAAAGTGAAAATTTTGAGGGTATAGCAAATGTATGACTACTATTTGAAGTTATCATTAAAGATAGAAAAATTAAACCCTAATCACCAAGAGAGCCACATATCATATTAAAATGTAAATCGATAGAGTCAACATATAATGCAAGGTGCTCAATCAAGGTTGTTAGTGATTATCCTGAAGAATATGTGTCATTACTTGTTTTATAATATAAAACCTAATAGTTATCAAGGATCTTTATGTATGACTGGTATTAAACACCATTGAAGATAGATAAAGTGAACCTCAATGGAATAACATATTCTTACCTAACCTTACATCAACCTTTTTCACCATGGGTTAAAGAGGAAGTGATAATTTTGAATAATTATATTATTCATTCCATCAACCAATTATGACTAGAACTTGAAAATTTTGAAGGGTTTTCATACTTTCTCCCACTATTTGGAGAAGGATGTTTCAACATGTAAACTAGCTCTAGGTTAACATTGTTCTTGTATATTTTGTGGCTTTTAGAGACCTTTGTAAAAAAAATCATTTCTCTTTAAGTACATTGCTGGGAGAGAATTCCTACTAGGGAAATAATCTCAGTGCAAGATATCAGTTAGAAAATTTACTAAGTGCCAAAGAAAAATAGATACATTGTCTTCCATGGTCATCATTTCGATAGTTTTGCCCAAAAAATACTTTGTGAATACTTTAAATAATTTGTTGGGTTGACAATTTAATATAATATCAAATATATGATTACTTTAAAAAAAAGATTCTTTTATATGCATTTAGGTCATTCGCATGTAGCATCTATCAACTAATTACACACTTTTTTATGCACATCTCCTTGAAAATAAGGCTACCGTAATATTTTATGCTATTTACATAAAACCTTTACCATAGATAATTGCATGCTAGCCAAGCATTCTCAAGTCGTTTCATGGAGTTCCAAGTTGATTTGTCTTTTCACTTCTTCAAAATTCATAAATAAGCCTTAAGCCATTTTTGTGGCTCAATACAAGATTAATGTCAATAGGGAAGCTATCTTTTCTCGACTAATAGGGAACCTAGCTTTTCTTGAGTAACAACAAAACTCTTGTCCAAGTGCTAATCCACCTAGGCAACCCTTTTGAGAGGAAAACCAACGGTTAACAAGGCCTTAAAAGTCATGTATTACGGAGGGAGAAAGCGAGAGGGAGAAGATGAGCACCCAACTCACATCAAAACTTAAAAAATAAATTGCTTGCATGTACTTTAATATATTATATGGCCTTAAAAATGCACTAAAGGGCGTGCAGAAGTCCATGAAAAGATGGGAGATTTAGCCGGGCAAGTACGTGAGAAAATGTGCTAGAAATGGCCTAGCATCAGTGAGCACATATGACATTAAATGAAGGTACGTCGCTTTAGTGCTTCTTTATTTTATTCGAATTTGGGTTAATCCCGGTCGGTGATCTGGTCCCTTTCGCAGCCCTTTCACATCGGTGTTAGTTAGGCCTCGTTGAAAAGATGCTTGCATTTTATGCAAGGGGCGTCTCAACAGTTACATCCTACCGGACGAGTTGTTAATCAATAATATATATACCGGCTATCCTTGTTAATCAATAATATATATATATATGGTTGCATGTATGATGCCACCTGCATAAAGAGATGCTTGTATGTTATCAACCTGAAGATAGTCACAATGCTAGTTTGTAAAATTATCGTGTAAGATTAATCTAGATTGTAAAATTATAGTGTATGATTAATTTACAAGTATGAATGTTGTGTATGCATACATGTATGTGGTATAGACGAAGCGTGCGCATGATATGACCATCATCATGATGGTCGTGATTACCATCATTTTCACAATTGAGGAGGAATGTCACGAGGGGCTTCCCCATTCCACCATCATCATCATGGTTATCATCATATCGGCATCATCATGACTATGAGGAAATGCATGAGGAAATGCTAGGCTTTTGATGCTCCAATTCTTGGGCAGTGATGAAGGTACCATGGAAACCGTAAGGAACTCTAGAAGGGAGCTTTATAGAGGCCACCATGTCAAGGGAAGGGGAGCTTGCATCCAAGACTAGAAGCTCTGACTTGCCGGTGTCTTCATTGTGCATGAAGGTGAGCACATATCCATCATCCTCTGGGGCTGAAGGGTCTAAGGAGCGAGGCACAAACATGGGCTCTCCACCATAGCAATTGTGGGGGTACATGAATGCAGCCACGACATTATTCTCGTTGGACTTATTGTAAATACTAGCCACATTATTCTTATTGTCTGTATGGGGATGGGGATGATTAACTGCATGGAGGTTAACCTTGGCAACTCCGGAAACCTTAGGCCAGGGTTCAGCGATGGCTAAGTAGGCGAATTGGGTTCTTTTCCCTACTAATTTGCGGTTAACTTGGCCAGCTTCTAGGTTGACGGAGGGACAGATGGCACGTCTACTGGACGTTTGCGTAGTCAACTGAAGCCGAATTTCCGATAAAATGCTGCGCAGGGAATCTTTAGATTCTTTGAAAATGCTGTCGGGAGGAGTCATGCATGAGCCAATCACCACAACCTCATCGCCTTCCTCCCATGCGTTCCAGAGGTGGAAGCAGAAGCAATCTGGGACATCGATCCACCGCATCTCGCGATCATCGACGGCGTTGCGTGGCAAGATGCCGAAGCGGGCGATTTTCCTTTTCTCATGCATTACGGGTGACCCGCCTCTTAGCATCTCTTTCAGCTTGAAGACCACTTGCTGGTCCGGGATCACCACGTAATCCTCCGTGATAGCAAAGTCATGCATCATGGTAGGCTCCCTCACGGCATTAATGCTCACCTCCGGCCCCTTCTCTCCATCTCTTGACATTCTAAAGTACCTCAAATATGGCTTCTTGATCACATCATAGCTTAATGCAAATAATTCCCCGGTCTCTAAATCCACCTTAGGATGAGCTATCATTGATGAATTTACCTGCCCATTAAAATCATACCTTCCTAAGGTCTCTAAATCACCTGAGCTTGTGATCTTAACTGCATAAGGGAGATCATCTTCCGACATAGCGAGCAAGTGGCCATTGAAGAAGACCACGCCTGCATTGGCAACCCCCATGCCTTTGCTACCATCTATCAATCCAAACAAACTACGAGCATAGAAAAGGAGTAAGCGAGCTACACCGCTATGGCCATGGAGCTCTCCAACTGCCTTTGGAAAAATGGCCCTCCCCACCCTCTTCTCCTCTTCTAAACGATGGGTTTTTGTGAACCTATTAGCATAGCTTGCTGTGCCTTGTTTCAACCTCACCGCATGCAGCATACCGTCTCCATCAAAAAGATGGTGCCCGCCCATTGGCCTGAACATTGGATTGGCCCCATTACGTACATATACACCTTCAAGACAATGAGGTAGCTTTCCCTCCACCTCTAGCTCGTGTTGAACTGCGTTTTCTGGCACAGGAAAGAAGTTCCCAGCCAGCTGCACCCCTGGATCAGCTGTAGGAGGCAGCGGATGCTGCTTCTCAAATGAAGCTATGCAGCTTCTCTCGACCATGTCAAGAGCCCCAGCTACTAGCTTTTGAAAAGGGCTCCACGAATTAACCGCCTTTTGAGGCTCCGTAATGCGATGTTGGAGAGGCAATTGAAGAGGATTGGGAGTGGGATTTATTGGGGTAAACTCACGTGACAGGGTAGTGCTAGCATTATTGGGAGGTTTGTGATCTAAACGTGAGACTACAAGGAAGACTTGATGAAGGGGGCTTGATTGAAGGGAAGGGTGAAGCCGATTAGGGGGAGTGATTAGTGGTGGGGAGGAAACTTGGGAATGATGGAAAGAGAGTTGATCCATGGAGGGGAAGGGGTTGATGGTGGCGTTGTAGAAGCTAGGGGAATGCTTGCTTGGAGAGTAAAGAGAGGGGTGTGTGTATGTTGGAGGGGGGGGGGTGGGTGAGGGGGGGGAGAGAGAGAGAGAGAGAGAGAGATGCGTGGGGGGGAGAGAGAGAGGGCTTGAGCTTTGGAACTTTAGATTATACACAAAAATATGCTAGACATTGAAGTTAATATAGTGAGGAGTTTCAGCCTTACATTGTGTTGGGGTGGGTGTCGGGAGCCACGTGCTCGACGACTGGGGACCTCAGCAAAGGTCACGGCATGGAGTTGAGAACACCAAGGAGAAGCAAGAGGACCAAAATCTTTTTGACAAAGAAGACTGGCGGGCGGGCCCTCTTTGCCCGTCCCTATCCCGCCCATTCAGAAGTTCAATTTGCCCTGTTGCCCGCCGTCCACGCGTCCTTCACCGGAATCTCCCATATTCAACCATCTCACGTCACCTCTACCGACCAAACCATACTCTACACCACACCCAAACGGAGTGGCCAGTCCCCTCGAACACACGTCGTCTGCCTTCATGGTCACGTTTAACCGTACTCGAGTTCAAATTAACACATGTTCCAAATTGTCATCACCCTTCTTAAACTTGCTCATTCCTCCTCTTAGAAAATAGATTAGTCAAAGAAGGCCACTATTTTGAAATTTTCTCACAAACGTGTATAGTTTATGTCCTTCAAATTTCAACCCTGGCTAGTCACAGACCATCATGCTATACATCATGCATTTTATTGAGTACAAATGCATGCATGCAATTACTACACTACTTATTGAATTTCAATCAGAGCATTACTCTACATTTAAACCAAAGACCCACACAAACTTATTTAAAGCTAAGTAAGCACAGTTAAGTTAAGACTTCAGTGAGAGCTAAATGAAGGACTCTAAATGAACCATTGTCTAAATCCTCTAAGAGGGCCATTATATTTACGCGGTACATAAAATGGCTTTGAATTTGGGCTACCCTATCTCGCACACTAGCTATGAGTGGAATCAACAATGCATGCTCCTTTCCTTTCTTGAATGGTTCAGTCAATCTTAAGCATCGAATGTGTTATTTGGAATGGTCCTCTCTCATGTGCTAGCAAGGAGAATAATCAACCATGTCAAACATCCATTTTGAATTTGAACTATGAGTAGCTAAACTTGACATCAAGTAAAACAAAAAGGTTGGAATGCATGCTTTTTTCTTTTCTTGAATGATTAAATCAATCCTCATGTGCATAGAATGTGACTCAATCAAGTGAACCAAGAGCGTGTTATGGGCTACTGCACCTCCCAACAGAGAACTCTACCCATTCACAATCGGAAGAAGGAATAGACAACAACCATCATTGGGTACTTACCAATGCTTCAAGCTCACAACACCGTTGTGCGAACAAAATAGGTAATATTTCTTGAAAACGAGAAACATTTGACATCTTTCAAAGATTCCATAATTTTTTTTTGGTTTTTTACCTCTTTTTAAAAAGTGGTCTACGCATGTGTATAACACTACCAAAAACGATAATATTTTGGACACTTTATACATTTCTTACAAAAACTGACATGAAAAAAAAAAGACTTCGTTTTGCTTACTTTTTGAGATTATAATTGAAAATCTAATAATAAGTTTTCAAAAAACATGCCAAAATAGAGACAATGTTTATTATTTCCATCTTCAATCCATTAAAAAAATGATACAACTATAAAAAGAAGCTATTTTCTAAACATATAGCTTATGGCATAGTTATGGTTCCTCATAATCATTGCTACACCATCACTAGTTGATGTGCCTTTCCTCCCTGAGAAGGTAGATGAGACATCCTCTTCTTCACTATCCACAAATACATTTTTTTTCTTCTATGTGTACACTTGAAGGTTAGACTTGTTGGGTCATCTGCCATGTTAGCATGATTGAGGATGTGCTACAGAGTGAAACTATAAACAATTATTTATATGATTATATTACAAAAGTGTTATCTTGATACAGTATTTATTTTAATTATAAAACCCTATTTTGGCTCTTGATATAAGAGTAGTATTAAAATCCATTTTGAAGCTCTTGAGTATCACAATTTTTTGATTGATAATATATACTTTTTTAAAAAGAGTTCGTTACGCACAGATGAATTTTAAAATATAATGAATAAGCTATTTAAAAGTTGTCTATTTTTGAAAAATAATTAGAAGGCACACGTGGGCACAGAGAAGCTCCACAGGTTTAGAAGCTTATTTGGAGTACAGTGTGTGGAGTTGAGCTCGAGGAGGAGTGTTGAGATATCGAGCTCAACTAGTGCTATGATGGACATTGACCCACCTGGGTGATAGCTTCCACACTTATGCCACTTGCATGGTTGATGAGATTATAGTTGATATGCTGCCAGTGGATGACAGATTGTGTGACAGCCACTTTCTAGTATTAGAGTTATGGCATAGTTATAGCGCCAGTTCATATAGTTAGATTCACACATGGACCAACCGTTGTATGTTATGTTTGTAGAGTACTTTCCCTTTATGTATGTACTCTTATCCTTTAGTTATATTGTTTTAGAGAAGAGAAGAAGATAGAAGAAAATTCAGCGCCCATCCATCTCTCTCTTGTATCTTGGTCTCTCTTGTGTGTGTTTACTTACAAAGGAACTCAAGCTCTCTCTCTCCCTTGCATTTAGTTTATATAGTGGCCATATGATGTTTCTTCTAGCTCATCATCCCCATTCTTGAGGAGGATCCTTGATGAGGTGCCAAGAACCAATGGAAAAGCAAAGAATTTTTTATCTTTGACCTCATGAAGTCTGCCAATGTATAGATCTTTATGGTATGGTCAAATAATTCCATGAAAAAAAGTCAAATAATTCCATGGCCAAGGGTCAAATAGATCTTTATGGCATGGGTTGAATACTTCCATGGCCAAGGGTGCTCACTTTCTAAGACATGCAAGATATTGGGTCAAAAACCCTTTGATATTATGCGGTAGTCCAATCACAGTATTTTTTATAATCCTTTCATCACATCCTTCTACGAGACCAATAGTATCTTTGTTTAAAGTCAGTACAAACCCTCATCACTTGATTGACAATGCTAGGCATGTCATTCCTTATTATTGACCTGCAGGGGTGTACTACTAAGAAACCCTATGTATCACGTGCGTTCAAGGGGTATTTAAAGAACCCCTTACCTATGATGTTTTCATGAATAAAATGACCCCTTTTTCTTTACGGACTTATGGGTTTTAAAAAAAAAATTGATTAAAAAATCCCTTCTGTAAATGTTTTTTTGTAAATTACCTTAAAATATTAAATTAAAAAACCCTTCATTTGAACTCAAGTGGTATACTTACATATTTTTAGGTGAACCCCCTGAGTTATTGACACATCATTCAACATTGAATCACACATCATTCTAGAACCATTCCTAAAAATTTATAAAAAACTCCTCCTTCCATGTCATTATCATGCCATTATAGAGCTTATAGCCAAAATCTTCCCTTCTTTTCTTACATACTCTCTCTCTATGTTCTTTCTTAGTTTAATATATTTTGCATTGGATGACTCACATGTTGAAGGCATGATTAATAAGCACCAAGAGAAGTAGAAAATCCATAAGCCTTATGATGAGGTTTTTGTTAATTAAATCTATGAGATGTGCTGAGAAATGATTAGACAAAGGTTTAGCAATGAGTTGTAGCACTAGGAGTATTCAACAAATTGGTCTAGCCATCTAGACCATGGAGGACCTCTTGTCTATCCATTTTGCGGAATTTTCCTAGTGCTACGCTTGGTATCACTTTTCTCGACATCCCCCCTTGGTGCTAACTTGTCCATTTTTTCTTAGCTCAGAGGTTGAAACTTGTCCATGTTTAACTTGGCTTCTCTTGTGGCACAGAGGTTATACTTCAACCCATGGCTCTGATACCATGTTGGAATTTATGGTGGCTTAAGCAAGATTCGAATTCAGAGGATTAAGCACAAACTTTGTGACCACAAACCTTACAACATTAATTAGATAACCATAAGCTCAATTATAACTAATTGAATTTGAGGTTATTGGAGTGCTTCTTATTGTTGGTGATGAATTTTAGAGCTTAGAAATGTCTCCATTTGTAGTAGTAGAAATGCTCCATTCATAGAGTAGAAATTCTCCAAGCTCCTAATTTGGGAAAAAAGTAAAATTTGAGGTTATTGGAGTGCTTCTTATTGTTGGTAATGAACTCTAGAGCTTAGAAATGTCTCCTGCTCCTTTTGTAGTAGTAGAAATGCTCCATTCATAGTAGAAATTTTGCAAGTTCCTAATTTGGGAAAAAACTAAAATTTTCTACTTTTAGTGATTTACCTAATCTAATAAACCCAATGGTTCTATATCCTAAAGGTGGTGATGGTAGGCTCTGATACTAACCTAAAGATTTAACTTGAGAGATCATGGTGGATTAAAAATAACTAAGAACATGGCTTAGAGATCATCTAAATACTAATGATATTTAAGGAAATGATTACCAAGATGACACAAAATATGGGTATGAACCAAAAGCACACTTGCATTATCTTGGGTATCGGGCCAAAAGTGCACATTTGCATTATCTTCGGCGGCCTATGGGGCTCCAAGACGTTGTGGGACTCAGACATCATATGGGGCTCTAAGGTAGCATGCAAGGGCTCCAAGGTGGCATGCGGGAGCTCCACTGAGGTGGGGGGGCCTGCGTGCCTAATGGGTGGCCACCTCTGGCTAGCTGGCCCATGTAGCCAAGGCTAAGGCCCCCACATATGGGGGCTTGCATGGCCATGTGGCCACGAGTCTGCATGGGCACCTGACCCCTAGGGTAGTCACTCTTCAAGAGATGTCCATATCATGTGCATTCAAGCCCTTATATATAAACCCCTTTTTCACATTTTTTAGTTTTTAAAAGGCCCCCTATTATATACAAACTCCTTTTTATAAAACGGTCTAATGTATGTACACATGCATCCTTCCATATTTTTAACACTCCCTATGTATAAATACTACAAAGGAAACCTATAAATATACCCCTAATACATTGTATATGGCCTAATTTAAAAATATCTCATTGTGGCATTAACTCACGTGATATCATATATTTCTAAAGAGTGACCACAATAGGACATGGCCACGCATGCCCTTTTTTCAAATTATTAAAATATATGGCATGATTTAAAAATATCTCGTCTCATGGTGTTAACTCACATGATATCATATATTTCTAAAGAGTGACCACCCTGGGATTTGGCCAGGCATGCCCTTTTTTCAAATTATTAATTACTTTTAAAATAATTTATTACTTAATATTTTTAAATAAATTATAAGTATTTTTAATATATTATTAAGTACTTTAAAAATTTTAAAATTTATTTTCAATTTTTTCTTATTTTTAATTAAAAAAATTAAAATGATTAGTTGTTTTAATTAATTAACTAAAAATGATTTAAGAGGGAGGGGGAGAGCGGGTTAGGAAAATTTAAGTGGGGGCTTTGGGTTGCAGATTTATTTTTTATGGGGTGGGGAGGGGGAGGGGGGAAGAATGTGTGTGTGTGTGTGTGTGTGTGTGTGTGCGCACGTGCATGCATAGAGTGTGCAAGTTTGGGTGTCCATGTGCAATGTATGGTGTGTGGATAGATGGACATGTGTGTGTACATATGTGTATGTGTGACTAGGGGGTGCACATGTCTGGTTTTTTTAAAGAGTGTGTGCAAGTGCATTTTATGTGTTCTATTTGTGTGTATAATTGGGCGATTTAGGATAATTTATACATGTGCATGTGTCAACATGTGCATGCACATACTTGTATGTGCATGCACATACAAGTATGGGTGCATGTACATGTAGGTGTGTTCCAAGTGTTTTGTGTTTTTTATGTATGTTTGCATGTGTGCATACAAATATGTGTAGAGAATGTACATGTGCGAGTATGTATGTTGTGTGTAGGGGGTGGGCTTCACGGTTTTTGTTTTTAGTTTTGTATTAGCTTTTAGGTTTTTCAATCATTCCTAGTAGATGTATCTATACACTTGGATGGGAGTATTATGTTACATATAATACAAAGGGGGTTTAATGTGTAAAGACCATATTAGGGAGTGTGGGAAAATCCCATTACTTTGGGAATCTTCTTTTTTTAATATACTTTTTGGTGTATCTTCAGCATACCAAATCCAAAGTTATCAGAGAATGTGGATTTAGAACTTTCCAATGATATTTCATATGAGTTGGTTTTGACAAAAGCTTAAAAGGATTCACCATGCCGGTATTTTTTTTTAATCTTGCAAAATGGAAATTGGTATTTTCCCAAACTCAGTAATATGGTATTTGTACAACTGACTATGTGGGAACTGCTTGCCCATCCATTATAACTGACTATGGTATTTGTACAACTGACTATGGTATTTGTACAACTGACTATGTGGGAACTGCTTGCCCATCCATTACAAAATCCTAGACACCACCATCACTGGATTTGTTGGTGTGTTCATCTTAACTTTACTTTGGCCTTCCAACTAGTGAATTTGTGTTGTAACATAGCACATGGGGTGTTGTGGGACCATGGTGATCCCTTTAAGCCAAGAAATTGTGTACCCGATTCCCTAGTAGGCTTGGCACTAAGATGGCTTCTCTCTAATTTGGATTGATGGGGGTGTAGCCCCACCACACATGGACTTGGTGAAATGTCCACATACTCTGCTTAATTGGTGGTGTCAAAACATGAGTCAAGGTGGCAAAGCCACCATGTCTCTACTCGTGCTTAATCTTTGGGGGTTGGTATCAGAGGCATAGATTTAGGTCTCAAAACCAATTAGGATTCAACATTTGGGGGTATGTTTATAGAGACTTGGACATGGTTTTCTTTGACTTTAGAATCCAAATGTAGGGGTTATGAAGTGTTGGTGGCACTAGGTGCTAGGGCCATTGCTTGGCTCTTTTTAGCTTAGGGGTGTAGACAATGATAAGGTTTTTGGTATCTTTCTAGCTTAACCATTACCTTTTTAAAGGATTACTTTGTAGATTGAGAGTATACTAAGGGACCAAGTAAGGGCGATTGACACACCTCCTCTTCAGCCTCTCCAACAGGGACATGATCGAAGACAAGTGGTCTAACCATTAGCACTCTGGTTTCCCCAATAGCAATACCATTTGTTCATGTGAAGAACCTTCTTACTAAGCAAGAAGGTTCTTAACATAAAAAAATGGTGTCATTGTTGAGGAATTAATCTTGGATGCGGCGGTAAGGAAGTAAACTATCATCTACGCAAAAATCGTTTATTAATATTCTTAATCTATCTTGCTAATAGAGGGTCATGAACCAACCTTGCTTCTCTCATGTAAGGCCTTCTTAGAATCATGGTATGTGTGTATGACCCTTTTCTTCGGAAATCCATCACCATGAATGTGTTACAAGCTTAGCCCAAAGGTCTAGTAATCTTTGCATCCTAAAGGATTCCCAATGGTTTAGCCATATTCTTGGTGTCAACAAGTTTGACACCAAGTCTTATGCCTAAGAGTAATAGAAGGAAGTATGATAAGGTGAGCCACTTTTTAGACTAGTTGGTCCTATTGTAGATAGTGCATGTAGTGGTGGAAAGAGAATAGATATATTTGTTAAAAAAATGGGCATCTAGTCATTTTCAAAATGAGGTGGTGTGGTGTGGAAACATTCATGTTTGTAGCATACCATTCTTTCCTCTGATGAGCCCCTCTTATCTTTATGTTTCTCCTTTTACCCTTTGGAACATAACCCTGAGATCTTCTAATTTATATTCAACTATTCATTGTTGATCTCTCTTGAAAAAACCTTAGAATTCTAGAACAAACCCAATGCTTGCTAACAATGCATGCTTGATTTCTGAAATCTACTCACCCTTTAGACTGATGAGAATGAACTGATACAATCAGAGTATGGCCTCTCTTGATCAAGATATACATAGATGCAGGGCTCAAGATCCACAGGCAACAATCCATTGTTGAAACATTGAACAACTAGATACTAACATTAAGAGCTCTCACTCAACACATATTTATATGGAAAACAACAGACCCTATTCATTAGAGCTTACAAAAACAACAAGAAGAAAATGATGGTACTTTACTCTCCTGGAGATGAACAATTGGATAGAGCTGAAGAAGATGAAGTCCTTGTTCATGAGCTTTCAGCAAACAACAACCAAGCCTTAGCTTCATGCACCAACAGAGAACTTGAGGAAGAACCAGATTCACAAACGACTCATCGCTTCTTCTCTGTCCTGTGTGACTATGTACAACAAAAACACAGTGTTCTCTTTGTTTCCAGCTTTGTTTACTGAGCATCTCAGGCTCTTCATCACCCCAGCTCTCTCCCTCTTCTCTTCTCTCTGTTTTGTATGTTCTACCATCAGCTTAGTAGTATTTTCCCTGTCAATTGGCCAATAGCAGCCTTCTTCTCTCTGCGTGTAACTTCCCCCTGCAAAAAAACCTAACTTTCTTCCCCAATTCTCTTGCTGGTGAGTATCCCACAAGCTCAATTTTAGCAACTCCACCCACTTTCCATTTTGAACTGCCAATGCCTTGCCCCTTCCACATGAATGATGGTGCCTCCCCATCCTACCAAATGGAATCTCTCCATGTATAGACATGGGATGTATAGACATGGGATGTATATACCAATGTCTAAACCCATAGCATCTTATCATACATAATGATGGAGCTAGCATTATAATTATGAAGGCTAAAAACAATAAAAAGAACAACTATTCCTAATGAACCCTTAGCAAGATGAAGCTCTTCCTCTGGATTTCTCAACTTCATCTCATTTCCTTCCTTCTCAGACTCACCCTCATTCCCTTTTCTTTCAAAAACACAGGAAACACACCATCCCTATTCACATGATTAGCCATGAGCCATATTTAACATCAACATATAAACACTCACCTATCTCATCATCCCTACATGATAAACGTACTATGACTATTTACAATCATGCTCACCCACACTTGTATCCCCAACAAATTTGTGCGACACCCATATAAACAGACTCCATGAACCATAAGAATCTGAAAGCTGCCTAAATCTACTCTTACCCATATCTACAGCATCTAAGAGCTTCTAGCTGGGGCTCTGATCCCTCCTGTAGACATCATCAAATTTCCCCTCACATTTTCCCCAACCCCAGGGTGACACTTTCAAGTGTCTCACTATGTTGTATACCTTGCATGATCCTCATATGATATGGCCTCAACCTCAGGCCATTAACTCTACTGGCATGTAATCTGCCATCCAAGTCCTTGAGTTGGTAGCTAGCATTGGAGAAGGCTTGATGTATGATATAGGGTCCCTTCCATCTAATCCTGAACTTGGTTTGAAAAGTTCTATCCAAAGCATTGTTATACCTCAAAACTAACATGCACTCTGTCAAACCTTTGCTGCCTAGTCTTTCATTAAATTTCTCTATCCTCTTCTGACTTACCTCTTCATACCATTTGATTGCTTCATTTCTGTCTAGTAAAAGAGCATGTGGCTTGGCCCATCTGTTCATCTCTTGTTTCCTTTTTTCACAACACCATGTTGTAGTGTGAAATTCAGAGATGGGCAACATGATATTGACAGGCAAAACACAGTCCTCTCCATAAACCAAATGAAAGGGTGTGAGCCATGTTGCATGCTTTTCTAAAAACTCTGTCATCCCACAATGCTCTATCAAGATATAGATCCCAGTCTCTAGGGTTATCTTCTACAAGTTTGAACAGTAGCCTCTATAAAACCCCATTGAAGCTCTCTACTAACCCATTACACAGAGGGTGGTATGGTGTAGTGAATCTATGTTTGATATGCAACAACTTGGTCAAGTTTTGAATTAAAGTGGCTCTAAACTCCCTTCCCTGATATGTCACCAACTCCAAGGGAACCCCAAATCTACAGCAGATCATCTCAAATAGAAATTTACTAACCTGTCTTGCATCTTCTTTACTGGTTGCCTTTGCTTCTGGTCATCTAGTCATATAATCCCCTGCTGCAGTGATGATATACAGCTTTTTGTTCTTGGTTCTTGGAAGAGGTCCAATGACATCTACTCCCCCAACATCTCAAATGCCCCATAACTCATGATATGCTGCATGGGCTCTGGTATCAACAACCTTTTTTGGAAGGCTTGGCATTCTATATAGCTCCTACACCAATGGGTGATATCCCTGTTCATGCTTGGCAACATCAATTGAGCTCCTAAAACTTTCCTTCTGGTGATATCTGCTCCATAGTGTCCTCCACAACTTTCCTCATAGTATGCTACTAAACATGGCTGTATCTCATCATGATATAGTACTCTTCTTAGAATCCCATATGAGCCTTCTTAGAATCCCATATGAGCCCTTGTAATATATTTTCTCCCCAATTACTACATATCTCATGGCCCTCTTAGCTACTGGTTGTCTATTTAAAGCATTTAGATCTCTTCTGGCAAACCCACATGCTCTTCCTTATGTAAGGTCTCTCTCCCTTGATACAATGGCTCTTGAAGCTTTATTCCATGTATAATTGGGGTCAATACCTACTCATCCAACTCATGAGCTCTTTGATTTTGTGCTTTGGACAGATGCAAATCTGGACATCTGGAAAATTTTCAAGCAGCCTTCTAACTCTGAAAAGAACATCTGCTTCAACTCATCTTTGTTTACTTTCCAAACTCCTTGTACTTTTCTAATAACTAACAAAGCATCTCCTTTTATAAAACTTTTTGATTTTCCTCTTCATTGTTGTTTTTTACCTGTACTTCATGGCATCCACACCATGCTTCTTGTCTCTGTGTATTTAGCGATACATATCCAGCTCCACCTCTTCCCAAGCTCTTCTTTGAAGGCTCCATTTTAAAAAATGGTTCCTTCTGCATCTTGTAACTCTTGATGTAAACTAGGGCTGGGAATTGCCTATCTCTCAAGATCTTGAACTATTTTAGGTTTAACCTGCATTTCTTTGTATGTCAATAGATCAACCATATGTGCCTTGACACTATCCTCTCTAATGAAACTCATGCCAAACTCTTGTAAAGCTAAGATCCATCTTTGCAATTTGGGGTTTTCTCCTAGGAATCTCAGCAAATGGGGAAGTAGATTTTGTAGAAATTCAACACTAAAAAGGGTCGATATATCAGATAGCTTCTTAGACTCTTAACTACATATACTAGTTTCCACACTAGCAGTTCCACTTCATTCCAGGTTCCTTCATCTTGCTGATGTAATATGCAGGTCTCATATATAATTGTTTCCTCCCTTTTTGTTGCATCAAAACTACCTTCCCACACTAAGACTCAAGTAGAAAGTTCGTGTCCAATCTAGTGGCACCATTATGGGCATGGTAGAAAGCAAGTCCTTGATGTTGTTAAAAAGATTTTCTTCTTCAGTACTCCAAACAAAGGGATCCTGTTGGCTCACCTTTTGCAAGGGATAAAGATATTCAGCTAACATACAGCCTATGATCTGGACAAGTACTTTACCTTCTAGATAAAGCTATTGAGTTCCTTGATGGTTTTGGGGCTTTCCATTTGTTAGACTTTCAACCTTGTATGGGTCAGGAGCAATCCCATTCTCACTGACCTCATATCCAAGAAACATGCTCTTTCCAGCATGCACTTACCTAGATTCAACTGAGCCCCATACTCATCAAGTCTCTAAAAAATAACATCCATCTTTTTAACATGAAGCAGCCTATCACTATAAATGCATATGTCATAAAGACTCTCACAAACGAACCCAAATATGGTCCAAGTATCCTATTCATCTAGCTTTGAAAGCTTGCATAGGCATTTAAGAGTCCAAAGGGCATGCCCCCCCCATGGAGTAATGAAGCTTATCTCTCTCTGATCCTTTGGAGCTATTATAATTTGGAAATACCATTGAATCCATCACATACTGAGTATCTCTCACTCCCTACAACTTGATCTAGGATCTCATCCTGAAAAGGCAAGGGGTAATGGTGTCTTTTTGGAGCTGCATTCAGGGGTTTGTAGTTAACACAGACTCTCCATTTGTTTCCCTTCTTTGGCACTATCACCACAGGGGATACCCAATCTGATTTAGTCACCCTGTAGATGAATTCAACTTGTAAGAGTTTGGTCACCTCTACCTCAAGTACCTGTAGATGAATCTAGCTTGTAAGATTTTGGTCACCTCTACCTCAAGTACCTGTAGATGAATCTAGCTTGTAAGATTTTGATCACCTCTACCACCTCAAGTACCTATCTTTGAATGGTTCCAAGTCTTTTGAGCTTTTGTACCATGGGCTGCACTCCCTCTTTCAACTTGATCTTATGTACTACAATACTCCTTTGAAAACAGCTTGGGACACTTATCAAAGAGCCGACCATACTGCTTCTTTTCTTCCCCAGTCAGATCCTTATCCAGCATTTCCATTAACTCCTCGTTTGGGACATTAAATTCCTCAATTTGGGCAAGCTGTCCTACCTGATTTTTGGCCTTTCTCTTCTCTCTGATCTCAGCCATATGCAATCCACACATGCCCATTTCCATCTCTAGCAAGCTTTGGTCTAAACCCTCATCATCATCCTCTTCTGTAGAGTGTAAAGAGTAGGTATCATAATTCTAAAATGAGGTTGAACTTTCATTTGTTTCCACTTCTAGATCTTCTCTAAGCTCCACGATCTTTCCTGTCTTCAGATCATATATAATTCTTTTATGTTTTGTCTTATCAAACAAAAAGGTCTATGTATCCCCTATACCAATCTTGCCTAGACTTCATTGCTATCAACCATGGTACTCCCAAGTTTATAGGGTACACCCCAACTCCAGCTGGCATGACATGCATGTCTATCCTCACTTTTTGACCCAATAAAGTCATCTCTAAATATTTTATTACCCCAAACACTTCACCCTGGCTTTGTTAGCCATCTTCACAGTAAACTTGGATCTCCCAGTAACATCTAACTCTAGGCATGAACTACTTCCTCAGTAATCACACACACCTGAGCTCCTCCATCAATGTAAACCTTGTTTATCTTTTTACCTTGGATCCAAACATTCACTATAGGTAATACATATGTCTCCTTACTCAACTGAACTACACTTGCTTCAGACAATTTAACCTTCACCCTTCTAATGCTAGCAAGTTTATTCCATTGCCTTCTTACACTGGAATTCAGTTGTAGCACAGCTGCCTATATGTAATGTCAACTTTCTTATGTTTCACATCTGCCAATAGGTTGTATGGTGTTTGGCCTTCTCCTAGGTGAAAATCTCCCATTCCAATCTTCCTTCTCCTGGTCTTAGCCTTCCCTTTTTTGCTAGACTCACCCTGATCTATTGGATCTTTTCCCTTCTCTAATATATTCTTGGCTCTTTATTCCCTATTTGCTCCCTCTAACTCTGATCTTTGTAGCCTTTCTCTTTTATTGGCCATCACATCAATCTCATCTATCTCCTCTAGAATAGCTTCCATGAGGTTCACATTGCGTTATGGGACCTTGACCTTGACCCTGTAGTACTGGCAATGGATTCCCACTTCCCCTTATTTCTATGATCCTCAGGTTTATCCCTTTCCTATCTCTAAATCACTGCATAATCCCACTTGGCTCCCTTCTAGGTTGAAGACACTATGGTGCTATGTGTCCTCTCTCTCCACAATTGAAACACTGTATTTGTTCCAACCTATTCCTTGGCTTCCTCTCTCCTATTCCTTGGCTTCCTCTCTCCTTGGCCTTCTCATTTGATTTTGAATCCCCTAGACAAAAAGGTTTAGATGGCCAATTTGCTCACTAAGCCTCTTCTAATGCAACCCATCCTAAGTCCTATTAGATTCCACCAATCTTGGAGCTTCCATTGTAACTCCCCTTTCCAAATGCATGTCAATAGGCAGAGGATCCACTACAAGACCATGTTGTACCTACTGTTGTTTAACCTTCATTCTAGCATCTCTTTCCTTCATGGTTAACTCCATCTTCCTCATCTTCTTTCTCCATTGTTTAGTTGCTATCCTTATAGCTTCTACAAATATGTCAGGGTCCCTCAACTCTACTTTTTCCTTGATACTCCTATGCAACACACCAATAAACCTATCCTTCTTGAAGAAGTCAGGAGGTACCTGATTCTCTCCTAGGGCTTTGAGTATCCTTCTCCAAACAGTCTCAAACCTACCCACAAAGGCTGGCGTCTCCTCATCCTCTGCTTGGTACAACTTGCAAAGCTCCCTCACAAGTCTTTAGGACTATCTAACTTCCCATATTTCCTCTTTAATGACTCTTTCAACCTATCCCAATTCCCTTTCTCAACATCTATAGCTACATCTTCGTACCATTTCTTGGTTGGTCCTTCCAAGAGTAGACTAACCATCCTCAACTTGTATGCATCTTCATCCCTATTGCTACTCAAGGCTCCCAGCTCCAACCTCCTGATAAATTGGTTGACATCCTTAGAACTTTTCCCTCTAAACACTTCATATCCCATACCTATAATGATACTGAGTTGACCAATAAGTGGGTTCCAACCTACAGATCAAAGCTTTAAATAAAAGCTCTTCAGTCCTTAATAGGGGGGCACCAAAACATGTGAGAAATCTAGCTATTGACCTCTATAACAACACCAGTTTAGCACACAAGTAAGAGATAAATAGATATAAGAAACAAGGGCTTCCGAACCACCTATTTCAAGAGCAAATATCTATTTAAGTAATTCCATCAGAGTCCTTGTGAATTAAAGGAAATTTGAACCAATAGTTTCAACCCCCTTCGATGGATGGATGGATGGATGGATGGATGCAGCTCCTTCTCCTTGTCTAATTCTCTAGATCAAAAGGTTCCTAACCTATTTAGCTTTCTTGTCCTCTAAACCTCTGATACAACTCAAAAGGTCTCTTCTCTCAACTTTTTTAAAAAATAGACTAGTGGTTCCCTTGTAGAACAAACTTAGACTCAACATATTCCCATCCAGACTTGAATTTATCTTGTTTGCTTTGAGAAAGTTGATCTTGCTTATAGCATCTTCCCATTCGTCTAAAACCAAAGACACTCACAATCCTCAAACTTTATATGAACATCAACATATGCATCCTCTCCAATATCATGCTTGCTACTAGTGTACCATCCTTTCCTCTGAATCAGACTGAGATGCTAATCCAGGGAATCCTAGTCCTCCTCTTTGATAATGATTCTAAAAAAATCTAGCCCCTCTTGTCTTTATGTTTATCCTTTGACCCTTTGGAACATAACCCTGAGATCTTCTAATTTATATCTAGCTATTCGTTGTTGATCTCTCTTGAACAAACCTTAGAATTCTAGAACCCAAAGTTAAATTTTGTGGATCCAAGCTCACACAAAGGTTGTGATTTGATGATGAGAGGGACTTAATCCTATACTAATTAACAATGTGACTAATGATAATCTAAACTAGGGAGGATGATACCTAAAAACAAACATGATGAATTAAGCTTTAGACTCAAGCACAATTAGGTTACAAGATTGAGACGTGTACTCAGAAAGAGGCTTGAGAGCTTGCTTGATTCATTGCTTGAAATGGCTCCCTTTTATATGAAGAGAGTACAACAAAGCTTTGATAGCTTATGTGGGATAACTTGACTAGGTGACTTGGCACTCTAGAATCACTCATTTTAACACCCAATGCTTGTTAACAATGCATGCTTGACTTATGAAATCTCATTAGGAAAAATTTGGACTATGAAATGGGCCTGTAAGAAATCCTAATTTTTAGTAATCTTTTGATTAAAAATGCTAATTTTGACTCCATAGTGGGAGACAAAGCAAATGATTCCCCTATTTTTATAGACCTTTTAGGTCCTACCATCTACATTTTATCCACTCTCTCACTAGCTTTTCATACTTTTATAGTTTATAGTTTTGAAATATTCTAACCCACTACTTTTATAATTTGTAGTTTTGGAATATTTTAACCCACTACTTTTAGATGCAAGTTGCATCACCATTCCCAAGGTTTCACTTTTTGGCCATAAGGGAGGCCCAAAATTTTACTTTTTAATTTTTTTTTGGAGTTTTTCTATCAAAAAAACTTTCCTTATACATATATAAACCCAAAAAGTGAATTTTTTATATCATTTCTTCTTAGTCATAACTACCTCATAACAATCTTGTCATATCTTTCTAACTTCTATGATATATCTAATGATTGTAAGGTGCATTCTAATATTTTATACCAAAAATAGAATGCAGGCTGCTGCACTACTTTTAGATACAAGTTTCATCACTATTCCCAAGGTTTCACCTTTCGCCCATAAGGAGGGCCCAAATTTTGACTTTTTCTTAAAAAAATTTGAGTTTTTTCATTAAAAAAACTTTTCTTATATATATATATATATATACCCAAAACGTGAATTTCTTATGTCATTTCTTAGTCATAACTTCCTCAGAATCTTCACTCTTGTCATATCTTCCTAACTTCTATGCTATCTAATGATTACAAGATACATTCTAATATTTTATATCCCAAAATATAAGGGCATTTTTTGAGGCCACTAAAATAATAACTTTTTGATACTTTTCACATTTTTGTGTATTTTCATATAAAACTTTCCTCCCAAATATAGATATATATATATATATATTAAAAAGTTTATTTTTTAATGTCATTTTCAAGTCCTTATCTCATTTAATGTCATTTAATGCCACCCCACTCCTTTTATTCTTATTATATCTCCTTATCCATGACTAGAATCTTTATTTTTGGAGTGTCAAAAATAGCTTTTTTAGAGAGATATATTCTTAATATATATTTCTCTAGGATCATTTCAAATGTTAAAATATTATTATCTGATTTAAAATATTATTATCTGATTTAAATATTATTATTTGATTTAAATCTCTTTTCTAATCCTCTATTAATCTTATTTTTCTGTCATCTTGAATTAGGCATGCCAAATGGCTTTTTTAGAGAGATATATTCTTAATATATATTTCTCTAGGATCATTCTAAATGTTAAAATATTATTATCTGATTTAAATCTCTTTTCTAATCCTCTATTAATCTTATTTTTCTGTCATCTTGAATTAGGCATGCCTTTAGATGATATTACGAATGGTAGAAAGCATAAAGTAGACATTCACATTCGTATAGATGAAGATTATGCACTAGCAAAATGTCCATATGTTAGGCTTGCAACCATTACCTAATTCAACCATGTCCACACTAAGAAATGAGCGGAAGAAGAATGTTGATCTTTGGGTGGATGGGAATCTCTTCCTCTATGATCCTTTGACCTTGTACAGTCCACCATTTTGTGACTTGATTAGTTTTGTTCGATATGTAGGTGATAGGAAAAATGTGCTCTTAGGTTATTGTAAAAGACTTTCTATTAGTGGTGGTCTTCATAACCAATACTTACACTCAATTAATTCAAGTCTTCAATCAATTATTGAAGATTTGAAAAAACATTCACATGACCTAGACATGAAAAATAAGGAACAAGAAACACTCATAAATAATCAAAGAGATAAATTGTCGAGGTTACAAAGAAAAATAAGGAGGTTGAAGCACACACCGATTGGTGCACGTGAGCGTAAACGAAAGCTTTCTAATATTGAAAATCTTTTGGTGCAAGGCGGCACAAGGAAACGGAGGGTCATGGGTGGCAAGAAGATATGTTTCCATGGAATTTTTTGTTTGTATTTTTTTATGTATGTGTTAATTTAAAGGTTTTTCCTAATAGATCTAATGGTGGTTTCGTTATGTCCCAGGAATTTCTTAGTTGATGCATCTGGTGTGGGAGATACTATGCATGTTTTTAAAGCCTACCATGAAGAACAAAGAGATAACACTAATCATCCGTGATCCAAATTACAAGAGGGTCCTTGAGGTGGTTACAAAGAACATTATGCAAGACATCAAGGGGATTATTAGTGCAAGGGATGTACAAGATGCATGTGATGAAGCCGGCATCAGTCTTGCAAGGGTTATGAGAGAATTTTTGGAGTCATCAAAGGAGCTCTTCGTGCCCGAGGAATTTGAGGGCACTTTCTTCCTCCTTCCTACAAAGTATCATTAGAAAAGAAGGCAAGCAATGGAGATGTTAAATCAATCCTTGGTGAGTATATTCATGTAGTAGAAGGAACAATGGTTTTAGATCCTAATTCCAAGGATAGGCTTGAAGTACAGTATGACACATACAACAACCTCTTTGTGGACCTAAAGAACCTTCAACGACATAAGGTTTCACATCAAGGTTGGGTTTGAGAATTTATCGTTTAACTTGTAAATTTTCCTTATAAATGACATGAATTACTTGTGTTATTTGGCTTGGTTTATGTGATATGTAGAATCAAAGAGAGTCCTATCACTTATACTAAAGTTGGATGAGGCTCAACTAGTAAAAGGAAAAAGATTGGAGCGAATGGGAGTCACATATATGAATGAAGCAATGGCATATGCAAAGGACAAGGATAAAATCCCTTCTTTTAGTGTTCATCTGAGAAGGATAATTGGTGGCTTGGAGCCTTTGAGGTTCCAAAGGAGAACACTGAGGTGTTGAATTGGATGCTTCAACGATGCTCTCAAATTCTAGAAGTCATCAAACAACAAATGAATGGGGAGGAGCTTGAAGTGGATGGTGTGGGATCTTTTCGTGTGTGGCTTGGCATCTAGGTGGTGATTTGAAGACCATAAAATGCATGTGTAATTGTAACAATAGTGTACAATGCCTCGATCCGTGTCCATTGTGCATGAAGCGGTCAATTCTCAAGCCAAAGAGCAAGGATGAGCTCCAATGGGTGGAGGGGATCTTGTCTTCCGCTTTAGATGAAACACCCAATAGGGACACAAAGGATCCAAATTGGGCACCAATTATTCCTTTCCTAATGGAAAGTATACACTTTTGCACATTGCATGCCATGATAAGGATTGATAGGTTGGCTTAAGATTCACATTATGTAGCCAGCCTCACGCTGCTCAGCCCAAGCAATAAAGCAAGTGGAGGAGCTCCTCAACTCTCGAGGAGTGCATGGTGGGAATGTAAAGATTATGAAAGATCTTAAGAAGTCTGGGGCACATCATATTGTTTCGCAACAAGTGTCAATGAGCGGTGCAAAGGTGAGGCGATTCTTACATCCTATGAACGATCGAGGGAGGAGCCTGGTGATGGGAGCATTGGAAGGATCTTTGTAAGTGCACCATAGATCTTGACAAGGATCCAACTCTATGAAATAAGCGAAAGAAGGTGTGGGCATTAGGAATTTTTTGGACCCATGTGTTTACCCTTGGAGACCTATACATTCAAGGCCAACGACCAAGGTTTCCTTTAAATTGTCAGTGTAACATAAACACAGCTTTAACAACATGCTAATATTGGATTTTTTATTTCAAATTTTCTTATGATTCTCCATTTTCTTATGTCTCTTTGCAGATATTTTCCCCTCTAATTATGTTGAGGAACAACCACTACAAAGCTCACTGGAGTTTTCTATGCTATGCATGCATCCAATGGAGAGGCAATGTTTGTATCTCAAAGCCCAAGTGATCTTGTACAGAACAATATCTTTTTCTTTTCTCACTCACATTTTGTAGATAAAAAACCAGGTTTATTTGGCAAGCTAGAAGAGATCCCCAACCCCCCTCTTAACAATCCCTAATGGCCTAAACCTGATGCTTGGACCATCTTATGCTTAAAGTTTAAGATAGTAAGTGATATCAAGACATCCCTCAAGTTTTCAAAGGCATCTAGGTCAGTAGGGATAAATTGGTTTTGTCCTTTACATGTTTTTGTGCACATGTTCAATTCCATGCCAATGCACCAAACAAAAATAATGTATATTTGTAAGGAGGTACGGTCTGACCTCATTCAAGGATTACTAGGAGAGGGTTGGGAGGTTAATGAGGGGTCACATCAAGGTGATGTGTACAAGTGCAAAGTAGTAGATTCTACAGTGTCTTTCAGGTTCTTGAAGGCACGCTCTATTTTGTACATGCGTCTGCACTACCAAAGATGGATGCAAAAGCACGGGACATGGATCCCACTTCAAGACTCAAAAGAAGAAATTATGCCTATTGAGGTAGCTGTGATGATGCAAAATGGATGGATTGAGCGAGTGGCAGCAAGCAAGCATTGGAGCCTAGCAGACCTGCGTCAACACTTTAGCATCATGGGCTTTGACAATGTGGAAGAGTCAAGTTTCAAGTTGATGAGAAGAAAGGCATATCTGATTCCACTACATGTCTAGAGTTAACCCTTACACTTTTTGGTTATTGTGCCACTTTCTATATTTCTACATATTGGGAAGCGTAAGGAGGGGACAACCATGGTCTCAGAATCATGGCAAATGGGGGACCTTGAATTTTCAGCAGCAAGGTGCATAGCCCTACTAACACATAGTAGGCATGTGGAAGAGCTTGAAGATGAACTGAGTATATGGGAAAATAGCCTCTGTTCTAATGCACATGAGGGGCAAGAGTTTCAGGATTGAGGTGAAGGCAATGACAAGCTTCCAAGTCAACAAGGAGATGGAGATCAACATGAAGGAAATGTCACAAAGAGGGGCAAAAAATGAAGACATTATAACAATTTTAGATTAGATGACATGCTTGTAATTTTGTAGCAGGCTCTTTTTTAACCAATCTTTATTTAATTGAAATCTTAATATTTTTGTAAACTGTAATTTTTTTGTCTAGCGGTCTAGTGTGAAAAGGCCAAACTTTAAATTTTAACTATAAATAGCCAAAGGTGCCTTCTTTCTCATTTTCACGCGATAGAAACCAAGCACGAGCTCACACTATCTCTTTGCATTCACATGGCTACCCACTTTGACAACTTTTGTGAGTTCCTCTCCACCACCCCGTGGGCGGGCAAAAGCGAGCTCTTTGTCATGTTCTCTCATGAAATCGACTTTAAAAAGTCGCTCGCCCTTGCGTCCTAACATTATGAGACGCAGATTGCATACATGGAGCAATACTTGGCTCCCCACTCCATCTCCTTTCCCCATTGCCCCAATGATCGATGGGTGCCTATTGAGCTGCTTAAGTACATTCAACAATATGCCCGCCCCTACATCCAGCGCCTTGAATGCTTCATCGATATCTGCATCCCCGCAGGAGCTTACTGTACCTTCAACAAAAGCAGGAGGTGAAGAGGTTGGGGAAGGGTAATTTAGGAGCTAGGTTCCTCTCGTGGCTCGCCACTTTTGCGTTCCTCATCAGCGAGCGATGAGGATTCGGATGAGGAGGTAGAGATGCCAGCATTGCAGTTGGCAGGGTATTTGATGTTACCATATTATAGTAGTGATGTGTGTGAACACACTTAGGACCGCCGGGGCACTTTTTCCCTCACTAGGAGGTTTTTTCCCCCGTGCATTGTATATACGCCCATTATCTTCTAGGGCTTGTTATCTTTCGTTTTTGGCACTCATAATACACTACTGTGTTGTGCTCAAGCTTCCTCATCTTCTTGAAGTTGTGTGTGCATTCCTGCAACCCTAATTCCAACAATTGGTATCAGAGCAGGCTTCCTCCTCCCGGGCAGCATCACCGGCACCTGCCGCTTCATCTCCTCCGATTGCGACGAGGTTTCACGAGCGTCTGCAGGTTAGTATATGCCGTGGGAAAGCCCGTAGGGCTAGTTCGTTTCAGAATTTTGATCTGAAGTCATTTCGCCCTCCGTTTTTGCATTCCAAGTACTGCGCAGGCAAAATCGTCCTACTGTGCAGATTTTCTGTCAAGATTAAAATCTGCAGGACAGGTGCCCATTCGTCTGTTTTGGGCTGTGCTACATAGCACAGGTCGATTTTATACAGGTTTACCTCTTACAGACAGCATTTACATCTAGTAGTACAGTCATTGGCCATGGCTGACAACAATGATGTATTCCGCATGTTGGCTGCTGAGGATAAGTTGGATGGCACCAACTATCCATTGTGGGCATATATGATGCGACATGTATTGGTAGCAAAGGGGTTATGGAACATTGTGCAGGGTATTGATGCACGTCCTATTGTGGCTGGGAATGCTGCAAACACATCAGAAACAGGTACTGTTGATGATGGTGCAGGCACAAGTGCTGTAGCAGCTGTTCGAGAACCACCACTTTCAGCAGAGCAGATTCGTTGGGATGGTAGAGATGCGCAGGCTCATGCCTTGATTGCGCTGTCTGTCAAACGTACCATTATCCCACATATTCGCTCCTGCAGGACTTCTAAGGATGCTTGGGATGTACTTGCCACATTGTATCAGGCAAGAAATGAGGCTCGTGTTGCTTACCTCCGAAAACAGTTGGAGAGTGAGCATATGAACGAAGGTGATTCTATGGATAGCTTTTTGACAAAGATCAAGGATTTCAAAGAGCAGCTCATTTCTGCAGATGAAATCCTGTCAGACAGTTCACTTGTGCAGACTGTTTTGAATGGTCTACCAGATTCTTATCAGGGTTTTGCTTCCACTCTTCGCTTGATGATGAAAGGCAATCCCAATGCCTTATCATTTGAGGAGTTAGTTTCTGTTTTGCTGCAAGAAGACCAGTCAAGGCAAAACAGGAATATTATGCGTGTCGCAGATCAAGCTTTCGTTGCTAGTCAGAGAAGCGGGAAAGGTAAAGCTGGCTTTTCTTCTAGTAAGCAGAAATCTGCAAATGCTGCGCAACCAAAGAAGGAAGACAAAGATGAGAAGAAGGGTGACAAACAGAAGACATTTTGCAAGTACTGTAAGGGAAATGATCATGTCATCAAAGCGTGTCCTAAGCTGGCTGCGAAAGAGGCTAAGAAGAAAGAGGCTGGTATGGCTGTTGCAGATGCCTCTCCTTCTAACAATGAATCTGCTAATGTTGTTCAAGATACAGAATGGGCATTCAATGCGCAGTGCAGTTATGACCCATCTTTGCATGACACATGTATGTCTGCAGTAGATTCAGATGTATGGTACTTTGACAGTGGTGCCACTAAGCATATCACCTCGCAGCGCAGTTTATTCACTTTCCTTGAGTCTGCTCCCACAGGGAATACTGTCACTTGTGCCAATAACTCCTCTTATCCCGTTAAAGGAGTTGGACAGATTGTGCTGAATGTTGCAAATTGCAACACCTTTACACTTTTTGATGCATTGTATGTGCCAGGGATCAAAAAGAATCTGCTGTCAGTCTCCGCATTTGCCAAAACAGGTTTGGTTGTAAAATTTGTGGATGACAGATGTACTGTTCATGATCTCTCTTGTGGTGACATCATTGTAGCATCTGGTTCACTATGTCGAGGGCTGTATAAGCTCAATATGGATGGCAAATGTGTAGAGGATTCAGCATGTGCTATTATGGATACGCAGGCTATTTCAAATGCAAAACTGTGGCATGCACGTTTTGGTCATCTGAATTTTGCAAGTTTGCTGCGCCTGCAGAAATCTGAAATGGTGTCTTCTTTGCCTAAGCTTGAGGCACCTGTCAAGCATGTTTGTGAGGGCTGCATATTGGGTAAAATGCAGCGTGCTTCCTTTCCCAAAGATGGATCAGTGAGAGCTGAACGCAGATTGCAGCTTGTTCACAGTGATGTTTGTGGTCCCATGCAAACTCCATCATTTGGAAACTACCTTTACTTCGTGACTTTCATTGATGATTTTACCAGGCATGCATGGGTATATCCTTTGAAGGCAAAGTCCGAAGTGTTTTTGTGCTTCAAACAGTTTTTGGTTATGGCTGAAAATGTGTCAGAAAGTAAGATGGGCACCTCCGTTCAGATCGAGGGGGGGAGTATATGTCTTCAGAATTTAATGCATTTCTGGCTGAGCGTGGGATAAAACACCAATGTACAGTGCCGTATACACCACAGCAAAATGGTGTGGCTGAGAGAAAAAACAGGTCTCTCATGGAAATGGCAAGATGTATGGTTAAGAGTCAAAGTCTACCACATGGTTTTTGGCTTGAGGCTGTCATGTGTGCCACTTATGTACTAAACAGGTGTCCCACCAAAGCATTACAGGTTGTCACTCCATATGAGGCTTGGCATAGCCGCAAGCCATCTGTTGGCCATTTACGTGTTTTTGGTTGCCTGGCATATGCATTAGTGCCTGTGCAACATCGCAGAAAATTGGATGACAAAGCTGTCAAATGTATTTTTGTTGGATATAGTGCTGAGAGCAAAGGCTATCGTTTGTATCATCCACAGACAAAGCGCATTTTGGTTAGCCGTGATGTTGTATTTGTGGAAGATGCAGTTCAGCCCTTGGTTTCATGTACTAAGGAGACAGATATCAGCTCACGTGATGTCTATGATACATTGTTGCCTCTTTTCAGTGGTGCACAGTCAAGTGCAATACCTCATGAGGCAGTTTTTCAGCCTATGCAGGTTTTAAATGATGGCACAGATCAGCCTATATCTGATGCAGATGTGCATGATGCACTTGAGGATGAGAGACAAGAGATTGAGGGCTCTAGGAACATGCCTAGATGGCTGGTGCAGACTTTGCGTGACAGCAAGTTGGATGCCCCTTTGTCTAGTCGCACTCGTTCTGGCTCTCATGGTGCCTCTTATGCGTCAAATTGTTATGCATTGGCTGTTTCTAGTATGTGCGATGAAAGTGAGCCTGTTTCATTTGATGAGGCACAAAGTTCAGAAAATCGGATGGTTGCTATGCAAGCAGAATACGATGCTATTATGAAGAATAGTACATGGTCTTTATGTGACTTGCCCCCTGGCAAGAAGGCCATTGGCACTAAGTGGGTATACAAATTGAAGCGTAAGCCTGATGGCACAGTGGATCGCCATAAGGCTAGGCTTGTTGCAAAAGGTTATGCTCAAGAGAAGGGCATTGATTTTGATGAGACTTTTGCTCCCACATGTCGTATGACCACTGTTCGTAGCATCTGTGCATTAGCAGCTCATAATGGTTGGAATGTACATCAGCTGGACATAAAGACTGCGTTCTTAAATGGAGATTTGCATGAGGAGGTGTATGTATCGCAGCCTCGTGGTTTTGTTCAAAGAGGGCAGGAAAACAAAGTGTGCAGGTTAAAAAAGGCTTTATATGGTTTAAAGCAAGCTCCACGAGCTTGGTATGAAAAAATACATGCATATTTGACTGCACATGGGTTTCAGAATAGTCCAACAGAAAGCACTTTGTATGTTAAACGTGTGGATGGTGTACATCTAATCATTGCTCTCTATGTCGATGACATGCTGCTCACAGGACCAAATGAGAGTCATATTGCTGATTTTAAGGCTGATTTGAATGCCTCTTTTGAGATGTCAGATTTGGGGCATTTGCATCATTATTTGGGGATACAATTTAAGCAGTGTGATGGAGGTATTGCTTTGTGTCAGACAAAGTATATTGAAACATTGTTGCGGAGATTTGGCCTTGAAGACTGCAAGCCTATTGCTACTCCAATGGAGACAGGTTTGAAGTTGAGTCTTCATGATGCTGGAGATCACTTTGATGTCACACTCTATCAGACAGCTGTTGGTTGCCTCATTTATGTATGCATTACGAGGCCAGACATTCAGTTTGCAGTCTCACAGGTGAGCAGATTTATGCATAGCCCAGGCATTAAGCATTGGCAGGCAGTGAAGCGTATCTTTCGCTATTTGAGTGGTACTCGGCATCTTGGGTTGTTTTATCCCAAGGGGGGATCATTGCCGCCAGATTTACATGTTTTTTCAGATTCTGATTGGGCTGGTTGTTATGACACACGCGTGTCCACGAGTGGTTTTTGCTTCATGCTTGGAAGCTCATGCATATCATGGTTGAGCAAGAAGCAGCCTACTGTGGCCACTTCTAGTTGTGAAGCTGAGTACAGGGCAGCTTTCACAGCTACGGTTGAGTGTGTGTGGCTCAGACGCCTTATGGCTGATTTGGGTGTTGGGCAGCCATCTGCCACCACCATCTTCACTGACAGTCAGAGCGCATTGGCAGTTGCGCGGAACCCAGTGTTCCATGCTCGTACGAAGCACATTGAGGTGCACTACCATTATGTCAGGGAGAGACTCTCTGCAGGAGAGATCAGTTTGGCTTATGTGCCAACACAGGATAACCTTGCAGACCTTTTCACAAAGGCTCTGCCTCGTGAGAAGTTCAAAGCTTTTCGCAAAGCTTTGGGCTTACTCCCTTTTGTGGATTCGTCCACATAGCTAGACACTTCCCTATACATGAGTGCTAGCTCTTGTTCACCGCATCACTCCAGGGGGGATTTGTTACCATATTATAGTAGTGATGTGTGTGAACACACTTAGGACCGCCGGGGCACTTTTTCCCTCACTAGGAGGTTTTTTCCCCCGTGCATTGTATATACGCCCATTATCTTCTAGGGCTTGTTATCTTTCATTTTTGGCACTCATAATACACTACTGTGTTGTGCTCAAGCTTCCTCATCTTCTTGAAGTTGTGTGTGCATTCCTGCAACCCTAATTCCAACATTTGAGGGATGACAAGGAAGTGAAGGCAGTAGGAACGAGTGCTGGTGTAGAAGAGTAGCTTGCATCAGAGCACTTTCCAGAGGGTGCACAATTTGCAGCTGAACAGCCCACTGTAGTAGAAGATGCGGGGCCATCTTCCCCACACCAAGAGAGCAAGGTGCTGCCAGAGCTTGAGATCAATCTCTTGAGCACCATTGTGGTGAAAGGTGAAGAATACTTATTTCTTCATGACCTTGAAAAGACAGCTGGCTTGAGAATGGATGAATGCCTAGGCATTATATGCACGCGATGTGAGGTGGACCTTGATACGTTCAACCTCGGTCCTCACCTAGATAGTGCTATATTACCCCTTGGAGAATCTATCGCAGAGACAGTTGCTTTGGTCAAGGAAACTGTGGTTGAGACCGCAGAGCAAGCCCTAGTTCCAGAGGAGGAATTCACAACCTTACAAGACAAGCTAGAGGCTGAAAAGGATACCCTTGCTCTGCTGGAGCAATGGAGGAGACCAAAGCACCAAAAAAGGATGAGGCTAAGTCCTCGATTGACCTCTCTGTCCCCACTAGCACTTTGGTAAAAGAAGACATTGAGCAAGAGGTAATAATTGACCTTTTACAACCTAGAAACATTTGTAATTATGTATAGGAAAATATTTTGATTTTTCCTTTGATTTTGCAGAGGGTGGTTGAAATTGACGCATTTGCTGGGAGAGGCGACGGGAGCAGAGACCAGGCCAAGGTCCATGGACATGATGCTGCGTTGGCGCATTATCTTGGTCGACTTCCTGTGGATAGCATCGCCATTATCCATAGGGACTACACCCCTCAATCTGCCTTCACTCTCTTCTTTTTGAAAGCCCTCTCTAAGGTGCTCTGTGTAGCCTCTATGACACAGAGCACCAAATATACAGTTCTAATTAAAAAATCCCTTGCCTTTTGGTTCTGGATTTAGGGGTAAGCTTCTTGCTCGTATAGGTATAGCCAAAAGCATAGGCATAGAGGATCCTCAAGAAATAGCCCAATCACTCCTTGAGCACACTCTGCCCAATAACAAGAGAAGGAAGCTCAATATTGTAAGAAAGCTTTTGTAAAGATGATGTATCATTTCTTATTACGAATACAATACAATTTTTGCAAACTTATTTTCATCAAGTATATCATTGTTTTTTTTAGTTTGTACCATCAATGTTTTTGTGAATGCATCAGAAATGACCCTGGGAGCCTAGGGGAGTAGTGCCAGAACAACTTCCCCAGCCCTTCAGAAGCAATTCTGATGCATTGGTGGATGATAAATAATGTATTTTTACACATGATTAAAGGTATTTTTATCTTGTAAATTACTGTTTCTCATAATTCATGTACTTAACTTGATTATAAATGCATCAAAAATGATTCTGAGTGGCTGGGGGAGCAGTGCCAGAACAGTGCGAATTTCGAGCGTGCACCGCTGTTGTAGAGCCCAAATTCGCACTATTCTGGCATAGCTTCCCCAGCCCTCCAGGAGCAATTCTGATGCATTGGATGACAAATAATGTATTTTTATACATGATTAAAGGTATTTTTATTTTATAAATTATTGTTTTTATAATTAATGTACTTAAATTCATTATAAATGCATCAGAAATGATCCTGAGTGGATGGGGAAGCAGTGCCAGAACAGTGCGAATTTTGAGCCTGCACTGTCGCTGCATAGCCTAAATTTGCACTATTCTGGCATAGCCTCCTCAGTCCTCCAGGAGCAATTTTGATGCATTGGATGACAAACAATGTAATTTTACATATGATTAAAGTTGTTTTTATCTTATAAACTATTGTTTCTCACAATTACTATACTCATCTTTATTATAAATGCATCAGAAATGATCTTGAGTGACTGGGGGAGTAGTGCTAGATTAATGCAAATTTTGAGCCTGTACCGCCGCCGCTGCAGAGCCTAAATTCGCACTGTTTTGGCATAGCTTCCCCAGTCCTCCAGGAGCAATTCTGATGCATTGGATGATAAACAATATAATTTTACACATGATTAAAGCTGTTTTTATCTTATAAACTATTATTTCTCACAATTAATGTACTCAACTTCATAATAAATGCATCAGAAATGATCCTGGAGCAGTGCCAGAACAGTGCGAATTTTGAGCCTACACTGCCAATGCAGAGCCTAAATTTGCACTGTTCTGGCGGCACAGCTTTCTCAGTCCTCTAGGAGCAATTCCGATGCATTGGATGATAAACACTATATTTTTACACATCATTAAAGGTGTTTTTATCTTATAAACTAATATTTCTCACAATTAGTGTGCTCAACTTCATTATAAATGCATCAGAAATGATCCTGAGTGGCTGGGGGGAGCAGTGCCAGAACAGTGCGAATTTTCAACCTCCTGCACCGCCGCTGCTGCTCTGCAGAGCCTAAATTCGCACTGTTCTGGCATAGATTCCCCAGTCCTCCAGGAGTAATTCTGATGCATTAGATGATAAATACTATATTTTTACACATGATTTAAGATGTTTTTATCTTATAAACTGCTATTTCTCACAATTAGTGTGCTCAACTTCATTATAAATGCATCAGAAATGATCTTGAGTGGCTGGGGGAGTAGTGCCAGAACAGTGCGAATTTCGAGCCTGCACCGCCGTTGCAGAGCCTGAATTCGCACTGTTCTGGCATAGCTTCCCCAGTCCTCCAAGAGCAATTAGATGATAAATACTATATTTTTACACATGATTTAAGATGTTTTTATCTTATAAACTGCTATTTCTCACAATTAGTGTGCTCAACTTCATTATAAATGCATTAGAAATGATCTTGAGTGGCTGGGGAAGCAGTGCCAGAACAGTGCGAATTTTGAGCCTCCGTTGGTAGAGCCTAAATTCGCATTGTTCTAGCATAGCTTCCCCAGTCCTCCAGGAGCAATTCTGATGCATTGGATGATAAACACTATATTTTTACACATGATTAAAGGTGTTTTTGTCTTATAAACTACTGTTTCTCACAATTAGTGTGCTCAACTTCATTATAAATGCATCAGAAATGATCCTGAGTGGCTAGGGGTGAAGTGTTAGAACAGTGCAAATTTTGAGCCTACATCACCGTTGTAGAGGCCAAATTTGCACTGTTCTGGTGGCACAGCTTCCTCAGCCCTCCAAGAGTATTTCTGATGCCTTGGGTGACAAACTGCACGTGATAGACATTCCATGTTAAACAAACATGATGACACCGAGACATTGTAAGAGAAACTTAAAATTTAAACTATCAAAAGGTTACAAATGAAAGCCAGATACGCTTGTTACAAAGGGGGGTTTGAAACAAAAGAGTTGCTTCAAAAAAAAGGTTAACATCTAAGATCTCTAGATCATGTCTCGCTCGCCTCGAATGCACCGAGCTAGTTGCATGTCCTGGCAGATATGGTAATCCTCTTTGCATGTATTGCAAGGAGGTTGGTGTCTTCAAGAAGCCCAACAAGGTAAGCCTCGGAGGCTTCTTGCAATGCTTCAAGGGCAATCCCCTACACACAGAACTCTATTCTATATCGTTGGAGAATCTCCTTCACTGTGCAAGCAAAAGGGGCTCTTCTTATGAGCAACTCAGTGTTCCTCTGATAAAACTTGATTTCTTGTAGAGCCCTATGCCCTTGGCACATCCTTCTCCTTGGAGCTCTCTGTGTTGTGTTAGTGCATTGGTGGCGAGGTTGGGACTTCCTTGGCTTGAAGAGCTTGACCTTTCTACGCTTGCGCGCACTTGTTGTTGCAGGAACCTCCTCTTGGTCTCTCTCATAGTGTGAATCCTCCTCCTCCTGTTTGCTGTGGTTCCTGTGTATCAAGTTCCTCCTGAGTAGGTAGGGGACCCTGTCCTAGTAGTAGGGTCTTGCCACCTATGGTGCTACACAATGTAGGAATGTTTTCACCAACCCAATCGAACTGCTCATCATTGGCCTCTCTATCTTGATCTCTGGGGTGGCTGCATTGTGGGGTCTTCTTCACACGCTTCCTCCCACTAGACGGGCCTGCATGTGTTTGCGCTGGTGTTGTTGTGGGAGGAGGGTTGGACTCTGGTGATCCCATTAGGTGTGTCCTAGAATCCAAGGGGTCACTCTCTTCTGTGGTGTCGCCACCAGTATGTGGTTGTTGGATGCCTTGCACTGTGTTTTGTGAAGGCATGGTAACACGTGCGGTGTTCTTGGTGCGTGCCATATCCATGTATGACTATGCTAACGTGGTGATATGCTGGTGTCCTTACGTGGGTGTCTACGTAGATCTTGAGCTCAAGCTCTCTAAAAAAGTGAAATGAAAATGAAGTGAGAGAAGGAACTATTAATAGTTTTTTTAAGGGGGAAAAAAACCCTAACTAAACTTATTTTCTTAGCCTTATTACATCTAGATTTATGCTGGTGCGTGCACAACCCAACGCCTCCCTGGTCTCCTCATTTGTGCACGCCAAGCACCATGCCTATGGGGAGCATTGGTGGTCTGCAACCATTCAAGCCGAGCATGACTTTTTGCAGCCTTGCGTGCCTCTTGTGCAAGCTTAGATTGTTGGGCCCGCTCCCTAACCAATACCCTTCCAAAGGTTGTGCGATAAAACCAATTTAACATCTCTTGTTGTAGATAGTTTGTACGTGTTCCTCCTATAGAATCTCCACCTCCATGTCTTGTATTTTTGAAATAAACCCCTCTTGCTTTATAATGTGATTTCTCCATCCCTTGGGTACTCCACATGTCGAGCGATCCATACTTGTTCATGAAATACGCACCATGCGCATAAACTATGTGATGTACATATGATAATAGAATTTAATTAGAAAAAGTCGAGGTTAAAACACCAGTTTATTTTTTTACTATACAACTTACCATATAGTGTGTTACTTTACTCTCTCCCCAAGCACCTAGCACACTTTTGGTGACTTCTATGATATGTTGGAATGATGCTCGTTCTTGGGCAGTTATGCTACTTTGATTCATAATGCGAACCATGTTATTGAAATTTATCCAAAGCTGTTTGCGCATATTTACAAGAGCTGGCATTGGACAATCTACATTCGTGGGTGATTGCACACAGGTCTCTCCAGAGTCTCCAAGTCTTCTTTGAATTCTTTATGTTTGCTGGCTTCTCCAAAAATCTCCTTGCCTTTGATCTAGTCATGGAGACCTTTTGAGCAACCTTGTATGACATACCAGAGGCCTGCTTATTCACTCCAATTTTCATGTTTCTGCCATGGTAGCCCAGAGAATTCAGAAGATGCTCTAATTTACCAAGGGCTGCAACTTTCCTCTCTTGTGTAGGCATTGTGAATGCATAATCGATATGGTACTTAAGCAATCGATCAAAGATTCTCATGAATGCATGAAGTGTGCAAAAGTGAATATTCTTTAGTGGAAAATTAATGATGGGGCTCCAATTTGAATTCCTGTTTGGTTCTCCTAGCATATCACGAGACATGACACCTTCCACCTATCTTGCATTTGGTTGTTCCTCATCTTCATCATCAGTTGACTTGGTTGGATCTACTACATCTTGTTGCTTCTTCCCTTTCTTGGGACCTTTTGAGGCATCCTTCCCAACAGAACCAACCTTCTATATACCTTTTCCATTTTTCTTTTTCTGCCTAGGAATATCAATCTGAGCATTGCAGTATGGACAAGGCCATCTTGATGTCGCACCTTGAGCACAATCCATCATGCATATAATTGTCTTCAAATCTCCCCCAAGATGCCAATCCACCTTGAACTTTCCTATGTTTTCTACATCTAAAAGTTGACCATCAATTTGCTTTTTGATTACATCTGTTATCCAGGGAGTCCTTTCAAACATCCATGTCAATACCTCATGTGTCTCCTTCGATACCTCGAATGCACCAAGCCACCAGACCTCTTTCTCAGATTGCACACTAAAACTTGGTTTGGTAGTCTTTTCCCATGCACAAATCATGGCCTCATTCATGAGTGTAATGCTACTCATACGTTCTAGCTTCCGACCTTTCACAATTTGGCACTCATCTAGCTTGAGCACAAATGAAAGTGCTCCCCAAAACTGCAAATAAACGGTAATTTATAATATTCAAAACAAAATAATCGTCTTCATTTTCTACTGAAAAACATGAATAGTAGCAATTGCAAGTTCTCACCTTCTGGTGGTGAAAGACCATAGAACTTCACCATAGCTTGTTGTAGTCTCTCAATATGAACAAAGATGTTATTGTAAACATCATAGTGAAATTATGTACTTGTTGTCTTGATTTTCTTTCTACTCGACCCTGTGTCTAATGTTAGTGTGTCCTCAATGTGATAAAACCCTATAGCTCACTACACATCATCATTATTGATATGCTTGACATTGTGAATCACCTTGAGTGTAGGAAATAAAGTGCCAGTGATTCCTTGTCTTAGAAATGTATCTTTTACAACCTAACGGATTGCTTGGTACCCTTTCATGCTGATTCCAGCCACATCACAAGCAGTTGAATTAATGAAGAATCGATGGAGGTGGTAATCTCGCTCACTACATTGCTGACAACAGCTTGGTGCCCTTTCATGCTGATTCCAGCCGCATCACAAGCATGTTGAATTAATGAAGAATCAATGGAGGTGGTAATCTCGCTCACTACATTGCTGACAACAGCTTGGCGTATTTTAGGATTATGAGGGTCAGTAATAATTGAGAGAATATCCTTGGTATTCAGAATGGCTTTGACCAAATCCTTCTATCCCTACACATCTTGTTGTAGAAAATTCCTGGCAGAACACAAATCATGACTATTTTGTTTAAATCACTGAGTGCATAATGAAAGTTTATGTTACTCGCTTTGTTGTACGAATCCTTTTCTTCCGTGCTCCACCTTTAAACGCAAGAGATTCTATACCAGCCAATGTCTTTTTGCATTCACGAGCACCATTTGGCGTTGCTTTGAGTCGTTTGATAAGTTCCTTTTGCCTTTGAATCTTTGCATCCTTCTCCACATTCTCTGCGAGGATCTCTTTCATTTTATCTGATGATGTTTTAAGTCCTTCTTGACATTGTAAAAGGCTGAATTGTGATGCTTACAATTAAGATTGGAGAATATGGGTTTGCCAAGCTCCACTTGTAGTCAATCTTTTGCAGTATCCTAACAAGCCAAGCTCTCCTTCACCAACAAATTGCATAAAAGATGATAAATTACGGAAAGGAGGGTTTGCTCTTAATGGAGGGTCAACTGGATAGAGATGCCCATCAACCCAAAGATCTACATTTTTCTCCTTAGCTATCCTATGAGCTTGGAGAGATTGTGTATCAGTAGGATGAGTTTTTTTAGAGCTGCCATACTCTTCAGGAATACGAATGTGTAAATCAACCTTCCATTTTATAGCTTCACAAGGGTCTATACACACACAGCTTGCAAAGGCTCCATAGCTAAGCAGAGAGAGAGAGAGACAGAGACAGAGACAGAGACAGAGACAGAGAGAGAGAGAGAGAGAGAGAGAGAGAGAGAGAGAGAGTGAGAGAGACTGTTAAAACTTTGCTGTTGTTCGCAGGTTTAACACAAATTCATTTTTCTAAGTAGAAAATGATCTTTTTGATATACAAATATACTAACATGGAGTTTTTCATCAATAAATTACATTTATGAGAAAAATTAAAAAATAATAAATTTTGGGGTCCCCACAATTTCGGGATCTGACAGTTAGTTATGTTTATGGGGTTGTGGGAACCTGACAGTTAGTTATGGATGTACTGGCTTTTGACAAGCTTCTGATGTGACCCTTGAATTATAAGCTTTTTGGAAGGAAAAAAATATTTTCATCATACATATTGGTTGGGTGGTGTTTTTTCAACCTCAAAATGTAAAAAAATAAAAAATAAAAAATTTTTACTTTTTGGGGCCCACCTAAATACGAGAATGTTTTGCTGATGTGGAAGGGAGATATAGTGGGAGTTAATGAGAAAGGAGATTTCAAACTGACAAGAAAGATTCAATTTATAGAGAGTGAAGATAAAAAATTCAAAAAGTAAGAGAGAAAGTAAGAGAAAAGTCAAAAAAGTAAGAGAGAGAGAGTATGAGAATATTCCCTTTAAAAAGTGAAACTAGGGGGTATGGCTGATGTGGCAAGGTAAAAAATAGGGATCATCATAGCCTTTGTCTCCCTTAAGCCCAGCTTTTTAAGCTCTAATCCCTTAAAATTAGGAATCCTTAAGGAGGCCCTTTTTGGGTCCAAAAAATTCCTAATGGCTTACTTTGACAAGGTTGTGACAACGATGTTAAAGTTCACAACAACAACTCAAGAGGAACAAAGTGTGTTCAAAATAGATGTGACAAAACTCATCAAGCTTGTTAGCGAGAGTTGTGGAGATACCTCCATTACATATTACATGGTAAGATATTCTCATATTAATTATTGTCGTTCATTAAGTACCATTGCAATTGCTTACTGAAATTCCATAAATTAAACATTTGTCTTCATAATTTCTTACTTGGACATTTTTTCCTAACACATTGTGAATGCACATGGACCATATTTTCTACAAAAATATGGGTCGTTGGATATGTTCAGCACCCAAGGCATGGAAAAATCACATTACTCAGCCAAAGGAGTGTACTTCAAGAATACTCGACATGGTGGAGGAAAGACACATAGAAATTATCTTGTGGAGATGTTTAATTGGTTCTATCGCAACAATCTTGCAAGAAATGTTACTAGGAAAAAGGCTCGAATGTCAGCAATTTTAAATCTGCAGCACGACTCAAAAGGAAGGAGAAAAAAATAGAGAAGTGGAATGGAAGCTCAAGAGCAGGCCATGTCGCATGGCGTGCCACAATGGCAAGACATGGCAGCCGTTGGGTTAAACGTGTCTAGTTTGGTGGTTTTGTAATTTTTGACCAATTTCATACTATTTGAACACATTATAAATGACTTTATATAAAGGCATAACAGTCTCATTCATTCTCATTTCTATATTTTGACTTCACTTTTTGCCATGGCTTGCATGAAAAACACTGCACGTAAGCATCCACCATCACCTCATCATCCTCCACCTCCCTCTCCCCCTCATCCGGACACCACTGACCCGGCCACCACCACTCACCTTGATCAAGAGAGGGAGTAATGTTGACCCTGTTGGAGTGCCATGGGGTGATATTCCTATCCTCCCAATACGTTCCACAACTGGGGGGAAGAGCTTGCATCGAGGCATGGGTCTATTGCCAACACGAGAAGAGGTGGCAGTGGAGCAGCGCAACGGAAGCAACACTAACAGAAGCAACATCAACTAAAGGAGCTCCATCATCCTCTCGACGTAAATGTGCATGAGATTGGAGTGCTCATGCACGTCCTCCTTGACCACCCAAGAAACCCTCCTTCTCATGCCCCCAAGAGGAAACAACACAATGGCATGGTAGCTCTAAAGGAGGTTCGGAGGTTCTAGAAGAGTGTCGACCTCCTCATCTCGAGAGCTCCTTTTGCACGTCTTGTCAAAGAGATACTATACGATTTTGGGGGCCGAGACAAGAGGATGCAAAGCCTTTCCTTCGCTGCAATCCAAGAAGCAACGGAGGCATTTTTGGTCACCATGTTTGAGGATTCTAACTTGTGTGCAATCCATGCAAAGCGGGTCACAATCATGTGTAAAGACATGAAGCTAGCACGCACACCATTCAACGTGATAACATTTGAATATTCCCCCTTATGATGTACATGATTGGACAATGTAAAACTTCACTTAATATATTCTTTTTTTTTAGTTCTTCTAAATAAAGAGAATGTGGGGGAGAGGGAGAGCTTCAAACCCTAGCAAGCAAACACACACACACACACAAGAGAGAGCAAGACACAAGAGAGAGATGGATAGCTGAATTTTCTTCTATCTTCTTCTCTAGTCAACCAACATAACATAAAGATAAGAGTACACACTATATGGGTTAGTACTCAACGACTACAACATACAAGGGTCGGTCCATAATGTAAACCTGACTAAATGAGCTCGCGCTATAACTATGCCAGTCTCTAGTAATCCAAAATGGCTGTCACACAGTCTGTCATCCCACTGGCTGCATATCACCCATAATCTCACCAACCATGCCAATGGTGTAGATGTGGCAGCTATCACCTAGGCAGGTCATCAATGTTTGTCATAGCACTAGTTGAGCTCAATATCTCAACACTCCCCCTCGAGCTCAACTCCACACACTGCACTCCAAGTAAGCTCCTAAACATGTGGAGCTTCTCTGTGCCCAATGCCTTCGTTGTTGAAGATGCTAGCTGATCCTCTGTGTGCTAACATATACCAGATCTACATGTCCTGCTACTAAAACCTTCTCCCTCACAAAGTGATAATGCACCTCAATGTGCTTTGTTCTAGCATGATTTACTGGGTTACTGGCCAACTGTATGCTGCTCATGTTATCATAATATATAAAAACTTCCCTATCCATGGGCTCTCCCATCTCACCAAGTAGCTTCTGAAACCAAGCTGCCATGGCAGCATCCCTGTACTCTCCCTTTGTACTCGATAAGGCAACTGTTGGTTGCTTCTTACTGCTCCAACTCACATCAGTACTTCCAAATGAGAACATAAAACCACTGGTAGATCTCCTGTCTACAATACTACTAGCCCAATCTGCATCTGCGTACCCATGCAACTGTATCTCTGTACCAGCCTCATAGAAAGTCTATAATCAACTGTGGACTTTATGTACCTGAGGATCCGTCTAGCCGCATCCAAGTGTGGCTTCCTAGGGACCTGCATAAACTGACTCACAAGTCGAATAACATAGCTCAAGTTTGGCCTTATAATGGTCATGTAGATCAAACTACCCACCACTATGCACCTGCATATAGTGGGGTCCTCTATGAAAAACTTTGTGTTCTGCTCTAATGGCACTACAATAGGCTTACAGCTTGTCATACCATACTTGGACAACATGTCCAAGCCATACTGCCTCTGCAATAGCAAAATGCCATGAGGTGATCTCACCACCTCTATGCCCAAGAAATACCGCAGCTCACCCAAATCCTTCATCTCAAACTTCTGCTTCAAAAGCATCCTGACATCATGTATGTTTGCATCACTATCACCAGTGATAATCAAGTCATCCACGGATCACTAATAGCATGATCCCTCTATCTGTCTTTTTCACATATAGTGAAAATGTCTACATTGGATATCTGAAATCCAATGGTAATAAGATGCTCCCCGATCTTGTTTGACCATGCTCTGGGTGCCCACTTCAAGCCATACAAGGCTTTTCGTAACCTGCACACAAAATCTGGATGTGCATCACTCTCATAACAAACCTGGTGGCTGCATCATGTACACTTCTTCTTGCAAATCACCATGCAAGAAAGCATTCTTTACATCCATTTGATGTAAAGACCAACCCTTCGCTGGCAGCCATAGCAATGACAGCTCTCACGGTTGTTATTCCGTAACAACCGGGCTAAATGTCTCCTCGTAGTCTATGCAATAAGTCTACGCATAGCCCTTGGCAACCAATCTTGCCTTGTACTTGCTCACTGAACCATCAGCATTGTGCTTGACTTTATACACCCACTTACATCCAATTGCCTTCTTTTTCTTAGGCAAAGACACTAACTCCCATGTTGCATTTGCATCCAATGCTGCCATCTCCTCATCCACGGCATCTTCGCATTTCTTATTTCCAATTGCCTGCTCTCAAAGCAAGTGGGCTCAAAGATCAATCGTTCCATCGTACGCACCCATGATTTTGGAAATCTATATGGCTATGTTCTTGTATGAGTCACTGAGGCCATGTGTGTGTGCTCTTGTGGTGAGGACCTCACTTAGTCCTTGGGAAATCCCCCTTCCTAGATTAGTCAATATGTCCAAGGTTTGGTCATTGAGGGACTGCAAAGGGTTGGTACCTAGCCCTTCTAAAGGTTTAGGACTTGTGGAAGTGCGAGGCAAGGGGCAAAATCCCGGAGGGATTGATGTGACAGGGGATGTAAACCCGATGATGACAAGATTGTTGTCGGCATAGCAAATGGTATTAGGAGTTGCATTTGGGGCATGGATCTCGATGGCTCAAAGATTTCAGCCATTGGGTTCAGTGCGGGTGTGAGCCGACGTAATCCCTCTCTGTTGTTGCCATATCTTGACGTTGCCAATTGCTTCTACTAAGCAAGCACATGTGGTTCTACCCTTTTTTTTGCTCTTTTTTTTGTTTTCTTATAGCCTGTTCAGTCTCAAGAGGCCTGGCACACCCTTCTGTGGGTCGAACGAGTGTCCGTTTGCCTTAGGCACTAAGTGCGCATGAACGACCTCTTAGAGATATTTGTTTGAAAGAGTGTGTCACTGGTGTCCCATATGGAAGCCGAGGTCTTGAAAATGCATGTGAACGCCCTTATGATGAACTTTTTTGAAAAAAGGACATGCCAATAGCATCCTAAATGGAAGAGGAGATCTCAAAATCAATTTTCCAACACTGTCTCAAGAAGAATTTTTTTCTCGAAAAGATTTTTCCTGTTTCGTAGCCCATTTTTGAATGTGTTCCAAAAAAGGAATTTGGAAAAACTCTGTATGCGAGAGTTGTAGTATTTTTGGAGTACTACACCGAATATGGTGCATGGTCTTTTTCAGTCTATATTGGGCGATTTTTAGTGCTCTGTTTTTTGCCTCGATTTCTGGGTTGAATTTTAAGGCTATTGGTCGGAGGCCAAAACGATGGATTCTGCCCTCGGACTCTCAAGAGCAATTTTGAAGAACTTGATGCAAGCTTTCTGATGAGCACTAGCACACGTTCATCGGGCTTACGGTTTAGGAGATACAGGCCTCCAAACAGGGCTGTTTTTTCTAAAGTTTTTTTTATGTGGGCATGTTTCACGACGTGAGGGTTTCACGATGTGAAAATGCAAGGTTTCACAACGTGAAATGGGGTTTCACATATTTTTTTTCACACACGGACCTGTTTCACGACGTGAAACATAGGGTTTCACGAAAGTGAAATGGATCTCACAGACTTAATTAAATTTAATTAAGTTTTTTTTTTAAAACAGGGGCCTGTTTCACACCGTCAAATGGGTGTTTCACAAAATATTTTTTTTCCGTGCAGGGTTTGTTTCACGCCGTGAAATGGGTGTATCACATAAATTTTTTTCCAACGCGGGGCCTGTTTCACACCATGAAATGAGTGTTTCACGGTTTTTTTTGTCTAGTGGGAAATTCGAGTTTTCTTGTGTGGAGGGAATATTCTTTGAATTTTAAATTGGGGAGATATGAGCATTTTGCCAAAAAGGTAAGTGGGAATAAAAAAGTCAATACTTTTTTAACACCCCCTTACACCTTTCATGAATGACTCCCAAAATGGACAAATTGACAACTCATTGGCATCTTTTCATTCAATGCTCATTAGCCTTAATACGTTATGGAAAAAGGTACTTAAGAATTAATCAAAGATTAATCGTTCCACTAATCTTTCTCCCTTTTGACATAAGTAAGAGCTCTGATTAACCACATCACTAATTAATTCACACCATTGAGTACATCATTGGATAGGACATGAAATTGCTAAGCTATGTGCCTCAAATAATGTGTAAATTATTCCATAACTAGAGATTAATTAAACTCTTGATTTTAGTCTCTTGTCTTTATGCAAAATAAAGAGAAAATTTCCTCCAATTTATGAAGAAATTAATATAATTAGGTGTTTTGATGCATCTAGATGCTCTCAAAACACTCAAAAACACTAATTTTGACCTCTTACATGATCAATTTTAACCCCAAAAAACACATTTTCTAGTTTTTGTTATCTTTTGGACTGGATTAATTACTCCTTAATGACAAAAACCATGCAATTAAGAAAGACTAGTCTATTTCAATTATTATTTAATGTTTTTGAGAATTTTTTTAAATGATTAAGCTACTCCTAATACTTGCTAACACTCCTAGTCGATTTCAATTATTTTTTAATGTTTTTGAGAATTTTTTTTAAATGATTAAGCTACTCCTAATACTTGCTAACACTCCTAGTCGATTTCAATTATTTTTTAATATTTTTGAGAATTTTTTTTAAATGATTAAGCTACTCCTAATACTTGCTAACATTCTAATGCACACAAATCAAACAAGAAAACACACAAATCAAACAAAAATTAATGGTTTTAGCTCTATGTTTAACTCTAAAGAGAGCTAAAAATCACAAAATTGCAATGCATGCAAAATGGACCTAGCACACTCTATGTGCAATATTAAAAAACACTAAAAACTAGATTAAAACTAACAAAACAACACATTTAAGCCAAAATTTTATCCTTTCAAAAAATTAAAAAAAAGAGAGCTATTTCTCACAAAATCACACACAAATCTCCATCAAAACCACATCTTTTTCATGGGAAACCATTAATAAAGACAATGGGCAATGGGTAATGCGTAGATTAGAGAAAAACGATGGAAAAAGCCAAGGGATGATTCACCGGGCAACGGTGCCAAAAATGTAATGGCTCACCCAAACCCCCTTCGAAACACATCCAACAAGAAGATTACCTGGTTAACCGCAACTGTCATGAGGATCTTTCCATTGGCCGAGCTCACAACCCTTGAGATATCCAAGCTCTACAACTCCTTGAGAAGCAATTCCACCACGCTTCCCACGAGCGTTGTCACAACGCCGCGTTGCACTATGTGTACTCGTCCCTCCTCTTACCTCACTTCACTCACACACACTCACTAGAATGGATTAGAGAGATATTAGCAAGAGGATTAGCAAGAGAAAGACTCTATTGCAAAATGGTAGAGTTCTTTGTATTATGAGAGATATTCACTTATATACATGGCCATAAGTGTTCACACACTTAAACTGTGCTGGTCGGGCACTTTAGGCTCATAAGAGGCCTAATGCTATTACAATGACTACTCTCATAATATATCCATGAAGTACATCACTTGGGACTTCATCCTAGCTTACTACCATACGCTCTTAAATCGGAAATCACCATAAGTATTCCACCGGACCACTACGGGCGCCCGTCCAAGTTATAGATTTGGACACCATTGCTTCATATCTTGAATGTATGACCTTTTGGTGTATCTACCTTGACACCTTGATATAAGATAATGGTAGTACCTCTTGTTGACCCTAGGAATGGGTTAACAAGTGGTTACATGGAGGAGAGGGATTTGCTTTTGGTTCGGTGCCGCGATTGAATGGCACCCGAAGTTCATCATGCAAAGTTCATCACTTCGACCTCACGAAAATGGTTGAGATGTCTCACTAACTTATGGACGGGATAAATCTCAATGTCAAAGTTCTTGCGTCCCAACACGGCACTGGCTAGGTTAGTCCAGAGTTGCTTGGGAAAGCAAATCCAGTTAGGGGTTGAGAGACTTGAATTCACCAATGATCTGAACTTTCACATTCACACCCTTCCCCAAGCTTCTTATCCCAAAAAATCCTTTGATATATAGTCCCCCCCCTCGATCTATACGAAGGGCGCCAACTTTATATGCATGAGACATGCATACACATTTTCATCCATAGTCCCCCCGATCTATACGAAGGGCGCCAACTTTATATGCATGAGACATGCATACACATTTTCATCCATAGAGACAAACTGTCTACAGCATGTAAAAACCTGACTTTGTTTTCAATGGATACACCCAAGTGTGCATAGAGTACTCATCAATAAAAATCACAAAATAGAGATACCCCTAATTGATGGTTGTCCTCATAGGACCACACACATCACTATGTATATGTTGTAATTTTTTGAACAATCAGGACTTATCAATCCATCTTTTAACAATGATGCTCATTGCATCTTGCCCAAAATGCACCCCTCACATACATGTTTGACCTGGACCTCAAGATTTGGCAACTCTGATACTATCTCTTACCTTTTAAGGTGCCACAAATTGCCAAAATTTAAGTGACCAAATTGGGCATGTCGTTACTCATAACACATGTGGCAATAATTGAATGAGCATTATATGCCAATCTCTGATATCTATCTAACCTGCAAAGCCCATGGCTTTAGAGTACCGGATACCACACTGTTGTTGCCATCAATTCAGCCATGAAATGTACAACTATTCATCAACAAATCCTAGCAATGGCAAAGCCCTTTGGCAACCAATACGTAACGCATTATATAGGACTTTAATCATATAGTACCACAAACGCAAATACATCACTACCTGCCATTTCAACCTGCAAATAATGAATCTTTGACACAAAATGCAAATATCCTAACTACCTTTAGGTACTCTCAATGCCATGCAACGAAGATGGCTATGCCATTAGATCACTGATGAGACGAAGGAAACCTACAAAGTGTATGAAAAATGGAAGAGTGTAGAAATGTTACTAGCAAAAACATTGAAATCGATGACATTGATGACGATGCTATCAAAGATGTCGATCATGAGCTCAAAGATGTGACGTTGAAGACGACGACAATGGCCCTATCTCCACATTAAATGCTACTGCAGTGCAGAAAACCCAAAATTAAATAAAGATATTTCCAACTAACACTCCCTTGGGATGTCTACACAAACCTTACAGCATGTGAAACACACCCGAAATGCCTCGAAACACACACAAAAATGCTAAGTTAGCATCACACTATAGGGTATACCTTGTCCACCTCTAAGAGGATAGCTCAATCTAAGACAATCAAAAGAGTGTTTCGAGGGCCAAAACAACCTGCTCTAATACCTTTTGTTGGAGTGGATACAAAAGTAGCAACACACACACACACACACACACAACAAGCAAGAGAGAAGCTGAACACTCAAAGTATATATATGAGAATGAGTGAAGTGCAAGTGAAGTGACGACATGATAAGGCTACTTACACATACTCATAACAGTATGTACACATGCTTGGGGGGAAAAACCTCCTAAGAAGGGAGAAAGTGCCCCGACCCATTTTTAGACTACGTTTACCATATACTAAATGGCAACATTTTCAGCTTGCTCCTACACAACATAGCTAGATCATTGTGATCTAAAAGGTACAAATATATACCACAATATGAGGATCAAGAGATGTTTCAAAAAGCAGAAGTGGAAGCTTTGACAAAAGCCCTCCTTTAGACACACTTTATATGCATATACCACCTGGCAATGGTCTTGGGTAAACCTCTCATATCTTCCAAGTGAATAACTCAAGATTTAGGAGCCAACTAGAGAGATGTTTCAAAAAGTGGAGGCTTTGACAAGCTCTACAAGATTGTGATGTATCATGCCCCTATTCATGCATTGTCATTTTTCTTATAAAACATATCCATGGCAATGATAAAAAGAGATCATATATGTTTTGTTCAAACATACTTCTACACAATATAACTAGATCATTGTGATCTAAAAGGTAGAAAACATGAAGATCAAGGTCATGGGATCCAAATGCTTTAAAATTACATGCTTTAATTTGACAATGCATACATCAATGGATCCATGTGATAGAGAGTGCTTGTAACTCCACATTACATATAGAGAGTGCTTTAATTTGACAATCCATACATCAATGGATCCATGTGATAGAGAGTGCTTGTAACTCCACATTACATATTGATCAAGAAGATGAGAAAAGAGGAACTAAGAAAGCCATCCAACAGTGTGCTTCATGAGAAGAAGGTATTACTATAGAGGATAATAAACACCCGAAGTCCTCTCAAATAGCCATTATGCTATCAAAATTATGCCGAAATGTATGAGAAAGAAGGTATGCAATTGACATATGCTATAGTTCATACTCCTTGGAAACATTGGACAGAGAATGAAGCATCAAAGACAATGAATCAAATATAAGAAAAACAACAATGCATCAAGCTACAATGAAATGCATGGTTCATGAACGTTGGTCAATGTGATTAACCCTTAGCCTCTTTACCCTAATTGGAACCATTGGTTGATCCATACTTCATTCTTGACCATCTGACCACGTTGAGGTGACATTGAGATGACATTGGAAAGGACATAAAATCATACCCCTTCATCTCTAACTAATATGTGTAAGATAAACTCTTTGATATTGTACAAACAAGGTATCAGAGCTAGAATTTGAAGGTTTCACTACCCTTCCAAGGGGGTCAAAACCTTCACAAGAAGGGTGAAAACACAATTACCCTTTAAAGGAAGGGAAGGGTTTTGGAAAATTTAGGTATATGCCCTTCTCATAAAGAAAAGTTAAGGAAAGCCCTTCAAAAGTAAAAATAGGGGCACCCTTCAAATTCTAGGCCTGCAAAGTACTATCTTTTTCTTTCTTATTTCTTTCATCTTAAAGAGACCTTAAAATGGTCAAGGCTTTGCACATGCCATATTTTGGCTTCCCATGGACCTTAAAAATATAAATCAATCTCTCTCTCTCTCTCTCAACATTTGAAAAACAATCAAATGCAAAAAGCCTATGAGAACACTATTTTATAGTAGAGTAAAAATGTATAAATAGTAGAGCATTCTTTGTTTAGTAGAGTAAAAACGTAGCATCCTAGAATTTCGACTATTGACATCAAAACACTGGATTGAATACTCGAAGTTCAGAAGAAAGATGTACATTAAATGAGGGGGAGGCTAAGCGAACCATCGAGGAGGCGGACCACCGTGCTTATGGCGGGGCGGTCCAAGGGGGACGGGTGGAGACAGAGCGCCGCCACTGTTGCCAGCCTTTGAACGGCGTCGCCGCTACCGCTCGGTGCAGGAGCGGCGACTCTTTGGTCCAACAGTTGACGCTCACGCCCGTCAGCAAGCGCCTCCTGCCACCTACGCCGCCAGTCCGCGCCACCTTCGGGGGCGGTGACACGCCTTCCAATCATGAGCTCTGTCAGCACCAGCCCAAACTTGTACACGTCGCCCTTCTCAGCAGCGGACTGCGCCGCCGCCTCCGCTTTTACCATTACCGACGCCGGTGGCGCCGCCAATTCGATGGCGACCATATCCCAAATCCCTAAGCCGCCTAACTTCGCCACGCCTCCTTCCGCTACAAATATCGCCTCCATGTCTAGCAGCCCGTGCACCATCGTGGCCTCGTGCAGCGCCGCCAGCGCCCTCGCCACTCCGGTCGCCACCTCCACGCGTTGCTGCCAGTTCAATGCCGCCAAATCTAGCCACCCATTGGGTGGAAACTCGTAAACAAGCACCAAGTTAGCCCCCTCTATGGAATAGCCGCATAGCCTCGCCAAGTTCGGGTGAGCCATCCTTCCGATTGCCGCCACTGCAATTCTTACATTCTTCAAATCCTGGTTTATGAGAGTCAATCGCGTCATGACGACGCTAACGCCGCCTGCGAGAATGCCTTCATAAAGGGGACCGAGGGGACCTGCGGACCTAGTTCTTCTGAAGTTTGAGGTAGCAGCTTCGACTTCTTTGTAGCGAAGGAAGGGCGGAAGGCCCGTAGGCTCATCGAGGAAGGCTTTTCTCTCGAGGTCGGCGTCTTCTTTAGATCTGCGCCTAGTTCTTCTGTAATACCAGGCGGCGAGAGAGCACAGGGAGGCGGCGAAGAGGAAGCTTGCGAGGGCGACGATGGTTGGCAAAGCCACAGAGCGCGGGCGGTGAGGCGGAGGCGCCGTGCTACTATTGAAGCTGGGCGATGATGATGCGCTCACTTTGATAAAAGCAAGGTCATCAGAGCTGCTGGTCTGCAGGAGCGATAACACAGGGTGGTAGGACAAAAAGCACTTGCGTGCTGAGCCCTTGCTGTAGAGGAAAGCTCCGCAGTTGCAGTCCTTGCCGCACAGCTCTTGGCACTCTTCAATAGTGCTGGCTTTCACCTGCACTTTTGCATTTTCATGAAACACTGAGTCCACTCCTTGCATCTGCATAAACACACTCTCTGAGCAGTCACCACCCACCTCTACTGGATTCACCACTGCACAGCCTTGCCTATAATCCGATGCATTCACTGCTTTAAATGACACATTATCATACTTAGCAGTACTGTGATTAGAGCTAATCAAATTGCCTGATGGGCACACACAATTATTGCTCATATCACATATACCATAAGGTCCACATGGAGATGGCAAAGAGCAGAACTCCTTAATAGCTTCAAAATCTATCTTCCAAGAGGGATAATCCCAGTAATAAACTCGCAAATTCCCATCAGAATCTAGCTTAAGCCGACGCTGAGACACTACTGTGGAATTGTACGTGTCAAAAACCTCGTAAGAGACCCTTGCATTCTCTGCCTGATACATCCCAAGGTATCCCATAGTCTCCATCCTTGCATATATGGGGCCTCCCTCTGGATTAATCACGGCTGTCTCTTGATCCGCTGACAGTTTCCAATACATCAACTGAGATGCATTTTGGCCCAGATCTGCATATAGTGCTATCCCATCCACCTCCAATTTGAGATAAAAAGTCCCTTTGACTGATGGGATTGTAGAAGAAATTGAAGCTGTTAATCTCATGGAAGCTGTGAAGTTCTGGCCTTGCAAGAGAGTATCAGTGGGGTGATCAAAGCTTTGCCAAGCTGCAGCTAGGGTTCCACCACCAGAAATGACAGAAGAGAGGATTAAATTGCCTGAGTCTTCTAAATAAAGTGTTTGCCCTGTGTTAGTACCTGTAGACCATAAAGTGCCCACTAATCCATCACTAAGAAGCAAGCTGCCTTGCTGATTAATAGCAAAGGTTGCATCTCTACTGCTAGGAGAGTTACTGTTTGCACTCCACACCATCTCCATGCTGAAGGGTGGCTCCAACGGCTCGGATAATCCATTGCTAGACCTTACAGTATACATGATGGAAAGAATATAGCCATTGATACCAACCTCCTTGAAACCTAGAGAGAAGTTTCCCCCAGGGCTTACCAAAAAAGGCCTGAAACTGTCCCACTGTAAAGAGATCTGGCTTGGGGAAACTTGGAAACCCCTCTGAAGGGGGCTTGCATCAAGAGAGCAATATATGCAGGGTGCTCTAGCCAAGAGGCAAAGCAATAAAGCTGTTAATGAATAAGTTAGGGCAACCATTATGGAAGAAGCAGTGAGCTCGTAGTCTCACACAGGCTCCATTAATTCCTAGAGATGTCTGGAAACATTAGCATGGTTAGTAATCAGTGCATCAACTAGCAACTAATGTATGGGATAGACTCCATTGATATACAGATATAAAGCCTAATGGCATTGTTAGCTAGTAATTAGAGTGTCTTACATGGGCTCCATTAACATGGAGGCGGACAAGGGATAAATGATATTAAGTGCATCAAACATGCAGGCTAATTAATCTAGAACATGCGATTATGTTTCTCTAAGCAATGGATACGCGTTTTCATGGTGAGGGAGACTAGAAATAAAGGCTAATTTGAAGGGGATAACGAAAGTCAACTGCAGGCTAAAGGTAGTGAAGAATTTATTCAGGATAATCTCTCTCTCTCTCTCTCTCTCTCTCTCTCTCTGTGCAATGATGCATTAATAGATAGCGCTCTCTATAAGATGTCTACACGAAGAACTTTCCTCAGTGGGCAGCTGCGAAGGTGTTGACTTTTGCAGTTCAACATTTAAATGCAAAGAAGAGGGAATCTTTGCGTGGATAGGCGTTGAAGATGGGCAGCCTGCACCACTGTCAGAAATAAACTTTTTTTCATAACCACTTAAAAAAAGGTTGACCTTTAGGGCCAACCTGTTTTTATTGAAAAATGCATAAATTAATCGGTTTTATAACTAAAACTTCAAAAATTTGAATTTTAAATTCAAGGCTAGGTAAGATTATAACCAGTTTTTCTCAATTTCAGCCGTGAAAATTACACTAAAGGACGGTTTATTTTTGACACTTGGGCCCTGCACCCTGCATGCGGTCACCACAGGTATAGCAGTGTGTGGCACTAGTAGACATTTAACAAGCGGTGCTTGCACTGTATGTATATATATATATATATATATATATATATAGGATTAATAGATTCTCCAAATCCAATTTTACTTTTAGAAAGTCATAGGCTCCACAATTTAGGATTTGGCTCCTTAGTTTAGGGATTTCAACTCATTTTGCCCACCTATTAAACCTTTCTTCAAAAGTTCAACCTCCCTTCTATCAAGACATAGAACTTTCGTTTGGTCAATCTTTCTCAATTATATGGACACGGACAATAGCATGGTTTAAAACAAGGCATTGAGGCAATATACATTTACTTTAAAACACCACGAAAAGGAGGTGATTTACTACACCTTGAATATTATATGTTGACTTTTAAGAAATAGCTTGTTATATGTTCATTGAGCTTTAGTCATAAATCAACAGTCACCTATTAAATATATGTGATGGTCCTTAAACTTAGAATTGTACTGTTGAGTTGAGTAGAGTGGTTGTACAAGATACAATTCAATGCTACCTTTTCAATAAACAATATTATCAAGGAAACTCAGAAGTCAACCCAGCCTTGATTTTGACGGGCACCCTTGCCCTTCAAAATTGATGGGTTCAGTGAAATATAGCCATTTTTCTATTTTAGTGTAATTTTTTATGGGCATTTGGAAATTCTGTAAGTTACGCGGCCAATATGTACATGACACCCATCAAAAAGCAACTATAAGTCAACCACATTCTAAAACTTATGTTAATTTAACACATGGTCAAAGTACAAAGGGTACACTAAACCAATGGATTTGAAAAGCCATTCCATTTTAGTAAAAGTGTATATGACATGAAGATCAACAACATCCATTTAAGCAAGATAAATGAAATGGTTTAACTTAAGTTGAAAAATTCCATTGAATGCAATGATGAGATGGGCCTTATTATGGTGCATGAATTGATGTTCTCAATTGACTTCAATGCTTTTTAAACAAGACGAGAAAGATGATGTTGCACTTAGATTTCACCCTTTTAGATGAGTTGAAGTTGAGTGCTCCAATGAGGTTAGTCCATAGCCTATGCACGACACTTGCAATATATACACATGCTCTGCATCTAGTACACACATCAATAGGCATCGATTTCTCAAGCGTGTGCATTAAGCCTCATCTCGTCCGACATCTATCAAGGTATATTTTTGGATGGGGGGACCATGGGAGGCACAAACCCCATGGTATGACCCATGTCCTCAACTTAGCAGGAACCTTCCATGGCCTCTTCTTCCACCACACCAATTGTTGTTCCAAGTAGCCTATATCCCCAATGCTTGATTGATATTGCCAAATTCCCCGAGAAAGAGAGGTCACCCAACTCCATTACAATAGTTATAGGGAAAGTCCACTGCCAAAAGCATCAGCATCTCATGACCTTGACTCCTGAAGAAAAGGGATGTCAGGTAAATGTCAAGGGAAGCATTAAAAAGAGAGTCAAAGAGAGAACTCGAATTTGAGGGCCCAAGCCATGTCCACAATAAAAGGAGGCCTCGGAAAGAACTTCTACATCACCTATATATTTCATGTCGCCTCGATAAGCTGCCTACCACTACCCAACGCTTATCACCAATATGCCAAGCATTCGATTGTGCAGATCGGTCCTGAACCATACCACTTAACATCACATGCCAAATTCATAGCGTATCGCGTATTAATCATGTATTATCTATACATTAGTGTATCCTATCTTAATCATTATTATCCATACATTTCCACCCCGATAGAGTAGCTTCACCAGTGATACAAAGACGAGGTCACCGTTAGGAAGAGAGGAATGTTAAACCAACTTGGAATATCCAATGAGGGTTCATTAGATAAAACAAATAGAACTCATGGTAATGGTTTGTCATAAACTTACAATCGTCAGTTTCCAAATTTTGCATGCCCGACCTAACATAAGACACTTTTCTTTGCCATCTTACGTGCTCAAATGGGCACTTATGTTTTGTAAGTTGGTGCTGGAACATATAAAGGCCTTACCTTGAGCTTAATGTCAAATACAAAAAGTTTAAGGATACTTGCTTAATAAAGGCACCATTTTTAATTTTAGCTAGCCTAGTGTGAAAACTTGTCATTTCTTATATGTATGTCATATTATTTTGACACTAAGCAACACACATTTATTCCCTTGGAATAGAATACTTGTGATCTCTTCTCTTCTTTACTCTTACTTGCTTGTGTTCTAATGAATCTTGCTTGCATTTGATGCATGCTAGATAGGTTTGTTTGTAGGTTTCCTTCTAACATTAGTTTCTTCTTATTCCCTTGCTTTTTGTGAGAGAGAACCATTATGAAGGAAAATCTCTATTTGCCTCCATCTAGGAAAAGAGTACTTTGGTGTGACAACAAAGTGAGGATGATGTGATAAATGAGCTACCACACCCACATCAAGGAGTTATACTGTGGCTTGAAGGTAAGACCCAACACCACATGATTTGGCAAAGGCTAAGGCAAGCTCTTGACTTGGACAAGTGTTCTTCCCTTATCGAGATTTTCAAACTTATATTGTCACAGTGGAGGACTTGGCTAAAAATCCATCATCCTCCAATCATTGATCCTTCTCAATATTTAAAGAGATGTCTTTGAAAACCTATAGCTTATATCTATTTAACTCATTTTTATCTTGATCACAACTCCTTGAAGATATGAATGTTCATATGAATAGGAGGATATTATTAAGTCTCTACCTAAGTTTCTAACTATGGATAAGAAACCATTATACATTCCAAGGATGGATTAAATAAAGGGATATGTTATAATCTTAGCTCTCTCTTTTTTTAAGACTGAAGGAAATTACCTTGCAAAATGAGTGTTTAGAGTTTTCTTTAGTATTATTCTAGGCCCAGGATACACTGGAACCAGGGTGAGCAAAATAATCAGGCCACCCTTGATGAGGATCTTGATGAGGATGAGCAAAATAATCAGGCCACCCTTGATGAGGATCTTAAAGAAGCCCTTCATAAAGATCAACCTAGATCATTCTCTCGGGTGAAGGGATGAACTTAGGCAAGGTAGTCAAAGCATGGATAGAGGCCACGGATGACTACTTTAGCATAGGCAAAAAAAAATGAAGTAAACCTTTCCAAAAATGAAATGAAATTAGAAAAGATCCATGTATGGATCAAGCCATCATGATATAGAAGTCAGGTAGTTGGAAAAGGGATAGGCGATAGAGGGAAGTAAACCTTTCCAAAAATGAAATGAAATTAGAAAAGATCCATGTATGGATCAAGCCATCATGATATAGAAGTCGGGTAGTTGGAAAAGGGATAGGCGATAGAGATAGGATTTGCTTCCACCAAGGAGTATGACCAACCCAACTAACCCAATGATTTATGTTACTGGTTGATCGCATTCTTGTAAGATTTGATGGGGGAAACCTCTCTAGTAGGCCAACTCCTTGCAGGAACCATTGACTTTAACCACCATCATTAAGGCTTCCTTGAGCAAAATAACTGGAATTTTGATAAGGATGTTTGATGGTGGACATTTTCTAATAAAGCCTTGAAATGGGGGATCTACTCTCAGGGGGTTCACCTAAAAATACGTAAGTATAGTACATGAGTTCAAATGAAGGGTTTTTTAATTCAAAATTTTATGGTAAATTTATAAAAATATATTTATAGAAGGTTCTTTTTAAATGGATTTTGAAAAAAAAACTGTAAGTCTATAAAGAAAAAGGGATCATTTTATTCATGAAAAATTCACAATACTTGCAGACAAAATAGGTAATATTTCCTAAAAACAAGAAACATTTGGCATCTTTCAAAGATTCCATCAAAAAGGTTCACTTTTTACCTCTTTTTGAAAAGTGGTCTACGCATGCATACAACACTACCAAAAAATGATAATATTTTGGGCACTTTGCACGTTTCTTACAAAAATTGACATGAAAAAAAAAGACTTCGTTTTGCTTACTTTTTGAGATTATAATTGAAAATCTAACAATAAGTTTAAAACATGCCAAAATAGAGTGTTTATTATTGCCATCTGTGCGATCCAGAAAAAAATTGATACAATTGTAAAAAAGAAGTTATTTTCTAAACATATAGCTTATAGCATAGTTATGGTTCCTCATAATCATTGTTATCTATACAAACACCATCACTAGTTGATGTGCCTTTCCCTAAGAAGGTAGACGAGGCATCCTCTTCTTCACTATCCACAAATATATTTTTTTCTTCTATGTGTACACTTGAAGCTTAGACTCCTTGGGCCATTTGCCATGTTAGCATGATTGAGGATGTGCTACAGAGTGCAACTATAAAAAACTATCTATTTATATGAATATATTACAAAAGTGTTATCTTGATACAGCTATTATCTTATTTATAAAACCCTATTTTGTCTCTTGACATTAGGGAACATTTGAACATATTTTTAGCCTTTTTCTAATGAAAGTAATTAGCAATGGACCAATAGGAATAGAGGATTGTGCACATTTGGTCTCCTTTGAATATAGGGAGGGAGACTAGGCTATAGGGAGGGGGACTAGGCTTTTAGTACTAATAATTACACTTGTCCCTTTCAAAAAGTAGGGGGTTAGGGTGGATATGGTCCTACTATTTTCGTGGTTCAAAAAATCCTTAAAATTTTAAAATTTCTGAGATTCCCCCAAAAGTCACTTTTCCCCCTAAAAACCCATCTCAAATTTCATTGTAGTCAAAAATTTCATTTTCAAGTCCGCTTTCCCTCTTAAACGTCCAAATTAAATTCTCGTTAACCTTCCTCCCTTCCTCTTCCATCTCTTTAATATCCATCAAGCCCGAAATCCTAATATGCATAGCATCTTCACATTTTCTTTCTCTATCTCATTCGCCCAACCCTAATCTCACTACTATAGCTTCACAATTGATATGACTGCACCACGAAGAAGACCAAAAGATGAGATTGAGGAGATCTCACTGTACAACAAGAGGGACGATGATGGTGCTTACGTGTGAGAGAGGCATTTTGAAAGGGTGCTTGGGTTTTCCTACAGCCTACTGCTATTAGTCTGCACCGAGTTCGATGACGAGATGTGATGGAGCGTCATTGGAAGGGTCATTTAAAGGGATTCAAAAAATCGAGCAATGGAGACCTGGTGGCCATTGTACAACATGTGTACACGGCACGAGACATACATCTTTGTAAACAAAGTCAATTCCCATGCAACTATAAGTATCATAGGGAAGGAAGGAGGCATGTGATATAACCATAGCTACATCTTTCATGTTTAATGATCTTATTTTTGGGTTGCAGATATTTTTCCTTCCAACTTGGCAAAGGAGCAACCATTACGAAGCCTTATTATCGGAACATTTCAAGCACTCCATGCCAGACATTGGTGAGGCATTGTTTTCTTGTAAAACCAGTGTAATCCTTCTTAAGGAAAAGATCTTCTTTTACCAGCACTCCTATGTGTTACCAATGCATGACGGTGGGTTTGGTAAGCTAGAGATCATCACATCTCCTGTCCTCTCTTCTACTAAATAGCCAACTCCTGATGCTTGGACGGTTATGCTCATGAAATCAAAGATGCTTTGTGACATACAAGGATCTTTAAAGTTTACAAAGCCTTCTCGATCTATGGGTCTCAGTTGGATATGCCCAATTCATCTTTTTGCTAAGATGTTTAATCAATTTATTTTCTCACAAAAACTTACCATGTTTGTTTGCAAGAAAGTACTAGGTGATGACATGGTTGCCTTGCTTGGAGAGCAGTGGAACATTGTAGAGAGGCAGCATAAGGATGCTACATTCAAGTGCAAAATAGTGGAGCCTCCTAAATCTTAGGGAGCACCTCAATATCATGGGAAGTGAGGATATAAGTGGGGCACAATTCAAGGTAAAGAATAGAAAGATTCGAATGTGAATGGAGTCGAAGACCTTGGTAGATGCTGATTGGAAATATGATTGTATAAGCATGACTTAATAAGAAAGCTTTGGAGTTTTTTTATGAAGTCTATTTAGAATTATAATATTTTCCTTTGACTCTTGGGATTTTGTAAATTTACATATGTAATTCATCAATGAAAAGTTTTGTCTTGTGATTGTTGTGCCTTTGTAATTTTTCATGTTGTTCTTTTCGAATTACGATATTTAGAGCTCTTTTTATGAAGCCCTTTAAGAGTTCTAATATTTTCCTTTTAGAGATGTACTCAAGTCACGAGATAACAATTATGGCATAATATCTCAAAACCATTACAAATTCATGTTTCTACCTTGAAAAATTTAAGTACAAATGTGTTTTGAGTAAAAAAACATCATAAAATGAGGAGTTTCTTAAACTTTACAAAAAAGATTATTAAATTAGAAAAAAAAATTACAAATATTTACAATGATAAATAGGGAGGAGAATGAAGCTTTTTATTTTGTCTTCATCTCCTCTGGTTTTGTCTTCCATGTCCCCCTTTGTCTTCTCTGGTTTTGTGGCCTCCTTTGTCTCCATGTCTATATCCTTTGACTATTTGTGGTTATTCTTACTAGCAAACTTGAGTTCCTTCTTAGCTTTCTTGCCAACACCCTTCTTGGCACCCACTTGAGGACCACTTTTCTTTGAGGTACGTCCTGATTTAGTACCCTTTCTTTCTTTATGTGTGCCCTGTTGAGGAGCACTCTTGGTTTCTTTATGTAGAGTTCCTTGCTTAAACATAAAATGCTTTAGTGGTGGTGAATGTACAGGAATTTTCTTCTTCTTCTTAGATGGAGAGACTTGCCTTGGTGGGGGTGGTGGAGGATCTAGATCATTTGGAGTAATTGAATTATTGAGGAGCACTCTTGGTTTCTTTATGTAGAGTTCCTTGCTTAAACATAAAATGCTTTAGTGGTGAATGTACATGAATTTTCTTCTTCTTCTTAGATGGAGAGGCTTGCATTGGGGGTGGTGGAGAATCTGGATCATTAATTGGAGTAATTGAATTATTCAAAATAATATTGATAGCTCTTGCACGAACACTCCACATCCAAAACTCGTGAGATCCAAGAGTTTATCAAATTAAGAAAATTTTTCAGATTTAAGAACCAACTATAGAAAATAAGTTAAAAATTAAAGTAAAGATTTACTGCAAAAATAGTGGGTTTTTTTACTTAACCTACACTACTATCAATCTATGTATATTTAGACAAAAGATATTTCCACACATTGGCAATAACATGCCATCCACATGAGATGAATCTTTTTGTAAAGCCACTGGCTGATTCAGAAATTTATACTCTACCTCCTTATTCAAATTTGGATATTCATCTTCAAGCTGCAATAGCTCTCTTACATGCCCTATTAAAAATTAAATTTGAATATAAGGAAAAATAAAGTATGATGCTTAGAAGGAAGATCAATATTCAAGTTATTATGGAGAACTGCTTATAATTTAATATGCCCATGCATGCCAGTTAGGCTATTCATGAAAATAACACTCCTTCCCAGAAGATTAATAACACAGGCACTCCAGTGTCCACTGGAAAAAAGTAACAAAAATATTTAAGAAAGCAAATATCATATGTCAAATATTTAAACACGTAGGAATCATGAGTTAAAGACGAACCTCTCTACATATGGCAAAACAACAAAATAAATGTTCTTATTTTTCATTGGCTTGAAATAGGATGCCAACTCGAAAGTCTTCTTCTTCATATCAATCAATGCAGGCGACACTAAGGGATCACAAATGAATATTTCGTTGACTTGATTTGGAAGCAATTCCTTCATAATTGCCCTGAAAGAGTTTATAAAGGAAAAATAAACAAAATAGAAAATATTCTTACATTATTAATATATGAGAAAATAAACATATGTGAAAAATGTAGTCATACCTTAAACACATGAGAACAATGTAGTCATACCTTAAACACATGAGAACAACACTGTCATTGATCTCCCTATCCTTCTCTACAAGCATGTAAACGTCCCAGGTGCAATATAGAGATAGTCTTCCTCCACTGTGCCAACATTACAAATTAGTTGCCCTGAGAATTGGCCTTCTCCAACTGCACAAGGGTCTCTAAGCTATCATACACATGTGAGACCTTTTTCTTCACCTCCTCCTCCTTTTCCTTCACCTCCTCCTCCTCCCCAGAACTCTTATCATTTGGCTTAGATTTCCTAACCAACTTTCTTTTCTTCTTGGGAGGGGAAGTAACTTCTTCAAATTTTATATTATCTGCCTTTGATTTCCTTTTCAATGCTGGGGGAATTGCAAGGATCTCAAAGGCTTTCTTATCCCTCATTTGCAAGGGATGAAGAAATTTGTCAAACCTGTACCTCACCCTGCTAACAAGTGTCATGTCTCTGTCCATTAAAGTGAATCTTCTTGCATGAGCAGCACATATGAAGCTATCATTCATGTAGTCTATAAGAAAGTCTTCACAAGCTTCTTGAAGACATGCCACTGCACTGCTCTGCCATCTATAATGTCCTTGCCCTTTGATACTGTCACTTACTCTTCTTACAATTCTCAGGAATGGTTCCCTAGGGATGAGAAGATGTGTAGACTCTTGTGCTTGCCTTATGTCAGCAAACAATTTCTTTTGTCTCTGGAGGAAAGTTCTTGCCTTAGATAAATTGGTTCTACCCTTTACTAGTTTCTTCTCTAATGGTTGCTTAGAAGTTGTTGCCTCTAGCTCTTGCTCTGGCTCTCAATCTTGCTGTTTAGGAAGGGAGGGATCTGGGTAAACCATCCTCACAGTTTGCTTTGTATGAGCCATACTTCCAAGAAGAGATGAAGCAAGAATCCGTCCAGGGAGCGATGAAGCAAATCCAACCGTGCACTCACGCATTAGAGGGAGGAATCGGGCAAGAAGGCGACGACAAGCCGACGCTGTCCCCACAGAGCGATAAGGAGGATCGGAGCCTGACGGAAGTGAAAAGATGCAGGGGGGAAGAGATCTTGAGCTCTTGCAAGCATACATACACACTCACAAAACCCTAATAGAGAACACACAAGGTGAGAGGCTCAAAATCTTCTTCTTCTCTACTCAACACTCAACACACCATATACAAAGATAAGAGTACACATAATATGAAAGGTACTCAACCAATACATACACGGGTTCTCTATAGTGTGAACTCGACTAAATGAGCTGGCGCTATAACTATGCCAGTCTCTAGAATGGCTGTCACACAACCTGTCATCCCACTGGCCGCATATCTCCCATGATCTCACCAACCATGCCAGTGGTGTAAGTGTGGGGCCTATCCCTCAGGCGGGTCATCAGTGGCCACCGCCTCACTAGACGAGCTCGATATCTCAACACTCCCCCTCGAGCTCAACTCCATCTCATGTACACCAAGCGAAGCCCTGAATCTGCGGAGCTTCTCTGTACCCAATGCTTTGGTGAAGATATCAGCTACCTGATCCTCTGTGCTGACATAAACAAAGTCAAGGTCTCCTGCTAAGACCTTCTCTCTAACGAAGTGGTAGTGGACCTCTATGTGCTTCGTACGAGCATGAAAGACTGGGTTCCTGGCCAGCTGTATACTGCTAATGTTGTCACAGAAAATGACAACTTGTCTATCCACTAATAGACCCAAATCTGCAAGTAGCTTTCTCAACCAAGCTACCTCACATGCTGCCATAGCACCTCCTCTATACTCGGCCTCTGTACTTGATAGAGCAACCGTAGGCTGCTTCTTGCTGCTCCAAGTAACAGCAGCACTCCCCAAAGAAAACATGAATCCACTGGTAGATCTTCTGTCTGAGATACTACCAGCCCAATCAGCATCTGTGTACCCATGTACACATATCTCTGTCCCAGTCTCATAGAATAGTCCACAATGCAAAGTAGACTTCACATACCTCAGTATGCGTCTCACTGCATCCAAATGCGGTTTCCGTGGAACCTGCATAAACTGACTCACCAACCCAACAGCATAGCTCAAATCTGGTCTGGTGATCGTCATGTAGATCAAACTTCCTACTATGCTCCTGTACATAGTAGGATCCTCCAAGATCTCTCCTGAATCTGCACTCAACTTGCCATTCTGATCCAATGGCACAGAAATAGGCTTACAGCCTGTCATACCATACTTGGACAACATGTCCAAGCCATACTGTCTCTGCAGTAATCCAATACCATGTGGTGACCTAATCACCTCAATGCCCAAGAAATATCTAAGCTCCCCCAGATCCTTCATCTCAAACTTCTGTCTTAGCAAGATCTTTACATCAAAGATCTCTGCATCATGGTCCCCCGTAATGATCAAGTCATCTACATAGATGACAACAAGCACAACTCCTCTATCACCATGTCTCACATACAATGAGAAATCTGCATTGGCTACATGAAAGCCAATAGTGACAAGATATTCAGAAATCTTGTCAGACCATGCTCTTGGTGCTTGCTTTAAGCCATAAAAGGCTTTCTTCAACCTGCAAACATGCTCGGGGTGACCCACATCCTCATATCCAGGTGGCTGCAACATATACACCTCTTCTTGCAAATCCCCATGCAAGAATGCATTCTTTACATCCATCTGATGTAAAGACCATTGCTTTGACACAGCCACTGCTATCACAACTCTCACCGTTGCCATCTTGGCAACTGGGCTGAAAGTTTCCTCATAATCAATCCCATATGTATGCGCATATCCTTTGGCTACCAATCTAGCCTTGTACATGTTTATGCTTCCATCACTGTTATGTTTAACTTTGTACACCCACTTGCATCCAATGGCTTTCTTGCCTTCAGGTAATTGCACTAAATCCCAAGTTTCATTTCCATATAGTGTATCCATCTCCTCATCCATGGCTTTCTCCCAATACACATTTCCAACAGCCTCATCAATGCATGTGGGCTCAACAACCTGCACAACCTTTGCCATATATGCATAGTGATGTGCCACATAACCATCATAGGTAAATCTCTGCACATGATTTCTCACTCTCCCAGCAGCTTTTCATTCATGGCTTCCATAGCCTTCTTTACACCAGGTGTTCTCATAGCTGGGATCCCAAGCTCCTCATCAAGACTCATATCTGAGCCACTAGACTCTCCATCAACATGAGAATGCCCTGCAGAAATGTCAGGCATACCAAGGGGCTCAACCACTTTCTCTTTTCCTTTACGTGATGTACTAATCACATTTGCAGGACTGGTATTATGACGCAGCCTGCCACTCTATGGTCTATCAATAGATCCACTAGATGAGGACTCTCCTGGTCCACTCAAAGACTGTGATTGCTGACCTGCATTCTGTGCAACCACACTTCCACTCACATCAGCCCTAATAGCTTCTTTTTCAGCAGCATACCAGCTGCTCATCTCATCAAAGACAACATCCCTGCTTACCCTCAACTCACGTGTAGCAGGGTTATAACACCTGTATCCCTTTTGCTCAAGGGAATATCCAATAAACACACATTTTTCAGCTTTCGGATCCAGCTTAGTTCTCAGCTCATCTGGCACATGCACATATGCAATGCATCCAAAGACTTTCAAATGAGACAAATCTGGTTTTCTGCCAGTAAACCTCTCCTCTGGAGTTACATCATGTATGGCTACAGTTGGAGTCCTGTTCATGATGTATACTGCTGTAGAAACACCCTCAGCCCAATAGCAATGCGGCATATTCTTCTCTTCCATCAATGCTCGCGCAATCTCAGCAATGTGCCTGTTTTTTCGCTCAGCAACTCCATTTTGCTGCGGAGTGTATCTGCATGTAAACTGTCTCCGTATACCATTCTTCTTCAAAAATTCAGAGAACTCATTGGAGAAGTACTCTCCCCCTCCATCTGACCTTAGGCACTTTACATATTTCCCTGTTTGCTTTTCAACCAAAACTCTGAAATTCTGAAAGTGAGTGAGCACTTCACTCCTCCTTCATGAAATATACCCACACTTTCCTCGTGTGGTCATCAATGAAAGTCACATAATACCTGCAGCCTCCCATAGATATGGTCTTCGTAGGACCCCATACATCTGAATGCACAACATCTAGTGCATTTCTGCTCACATATCTGTTACGTGGAAACACATGCTTTGTTTGCTTCCCAAATTGGCATGCTTCACATATTTTCTGCATACCTTCCACTTTAAATTTTGGCAGCCCTGTCACAATTCCTTTTGTCTGCATAGACTTCAATCTCTGCACATTTACATGTCCAATTCTTTTATGCCATATGTCTGTGTCTGCGACAACTCCTGAACCATTTGCAAACATCGCAGCACTAATTTCAGGCATGTCTACATTCAACGTAAACATTCTGCCCACTCTGTTGCCTTTTGCAACCAACCTGCACTTGTCTTTGAAATCTTCAACATAACACCCATCAGGGTTAAACCGAACCTGCAAACCCTGCTCAATCATTTGGCCAACTGAAACCAGATTCTTTGTTATGTTTGGTACATGAAGTATATCTGCAAGGTACTTCACTTTGCCATCCTGCATAGACAATGGCACATCTCCAACGTGGGCAATTGGATGAGCAGTGTCATCCCCTGTTTCTACAAAACCTGGTCTTTTCGGGTTTTTCATCTCCTTGAACCACTCCCCATGACTCGTCATGTGGTTCGAAGCGCCTGAATCCACATACCATACATTATCTTTTTGTGCTGCATCAACATTTTCAGACATGGCATTCACAACATGCTGCATAACAAACAACCTTTCATTATCCTCATTATTTCTGCTTGAGGATGCATAGTTGTTTTGCTGCACTTTCCCATTTTGCATGTCAGCCTGCTTCTTATAACATTCTGACTGCACATGTCCAGGCTTACCACAATAATAGCATTCACGTGCATCATTATATTGCCTTTGCCAATTTCCACGGCCTCTTTGACTCCCCCTGCCTCTGAATTTGCCTCTTCCACTTGCGTGTTGTTGTTGTTGTTGATTCTGGGACTGTTGTTGTTGCTGCTGCTGCTGGCCATAATTCTGATTACCTGTTCGGCCACCTCCTTGACCGCGTCCACAGCCTCCTCTACCTCGTCCTCTTCCTGAACTCGTGTAGAAGGCCTGTTGCTCTGAACTGTTTTTGCTTTGTGAAGACTGTTGGTCTTCACCCAAGTTCTTCTCTTCGATAATCAGCATAGACACCAAATCTGTAAAGTTGGGAATGTTTTCTCGAGTCTGAATAGACGTCTTGAACGCCTTGTATTGTGGCCCGAGACCACGTAGACAGACCTCCACCTTATCATCATCATCTACTGACACACCAATAGATGCAAGGGATTCCACAATACCCTTTATCTTCAACGCATAGTCATTCACAGACATGCTCTTTTTCTCCACAGTATGAAGTTCATTCTTCAATTGTATCTTACATGCCTTGGTATTTGTTTCATAAAGCTTTACCAAGGTGTCCCACGCCTCCTTGGGGAACTTGGCATCCTGAATGTGCCCAATCATGGTGTCCTGTATACTAATGGAGAGCCAATACATAACCTTCCTGGCTCCTTGGTTCCAGTCTTTAAACTCTTTTACATCTGCAGCAGTCGGATTTATATCCGGTATCTCTGGTGCCTCTTCATGTTCACCTTCTATGTAGTCCCAATAGCCTTTTCCCATCAGGAAATTCGTTAACCTGAAGCTCCAAGCATGGAAGTTATTCTTGTCAAGCTTCTCAGCCACAATCTGAGTTATCCCATCATTTGACATCTTACCAAACACACAATTTTACCAGAAACTGTACTCTGGTTTTTCTGCACAAACTGCTGTATTTTTTGCACAGCGGTACTGTAGTACTCTCAAATGTCACCAATAGTGACTTCAATGTGCATACATACACCCAATGGCAACTGTAGACCTCTTTGCAGCACCCACAGTGTCTGCACAGTCAATCTGTCTTCCTGCAGTTCTTAAAACAGAGTTCTGCAGAGAATCGATGACTTACCCGCAGTGCTCGAAATCGCTTGCTTTCTGAAAAACGGAGGTCCAGACGCGCCTGAAACGCGTTTTCGGCCAGAAAATCTTAGTCCGATAGGACTGTGTAGTTGCCCTATAGCTTTACTCCCGCGAAGAAAGCTCCTCAATCAGAGATCGTTTGCCGGTGCCTCCCGTAGAGCTCCCGACAAGGGTGTAGTCACCAACACAAATAGGGAAGAGTAGTTGAAGCTCTTACCCTCGTATCGCTTCCTGTGATTCTCTTGCTTGCAGCTCAGCCCTTAGCACGAACCAGGCTCTGATACCATGAAAAGATGTAGGGGGGAAGAGAGCTTGAGCTCTTGCAAGCACACATACACACTCACAAAACCCTAATAGAGAACACACAAGGTGAGAGGCTGAAAATCTTCTTCTTCTCTACTCAACACTCAACACACCATATACAAAGATAAGAGTACACATAATATGAAAGGTACTCAACCAATACATACACAGGTTCTCTATAGTGTGAACCCGACTAAATGAGCTGGCGCTATAACTATGCCAGTCTCTAGAATGGCTGTCACACAGCCTGTCATCCCACTGGCCGCATATCTCCCATGATCTCACCAACCATGCCAGTGGTGTAAGTGTGGGGCCTATCCCCCAGGCGGGTCATCAGTGGCCACCGCCTCACTAGACGAGCTCGATATCTCAACAGGAAGTGTGCACTCGCGCCATAGAGGGAGGAGGGCTAATGCTACGAAAAAGTTCAGAAATAATGACGTAAAAAGCTCTCGCGCCGTCAATGGTACCCGACAAAAAAAATGAATATTTTCTCTTTTTTATAGAATGCGATGTCATCATTGCGAGGATGATGTAATCCCTACACATGACTCTCCGATGATGATGTAAGCCCTACACGTGGCTGGAGGGTGATGTTGTCAGCCTTATACGTGGCATAACGACACACTTCGGTGATGTCAGTCCTTCACTTTCGTCGTACATGTATGATGTCAGCCCTAATAATATCTATATATAGTGGTGCCTTGTTTAAATTTTAATTTTTTTATTTCGGTCCCCCTTCCTCATGCCGTAGATTGTTTTCGGTCCTCTACTCACGCTTTCAGTTTACCCTGTGTGATAAGGAAATTCGTTTCTAGTCAATTCTTCGTCCTCGCACCATGGCTTGGCTTCCATCCCCCTTCACTCGCACCTTTAGTTCACCGTGCAATTGGCAATTTTGCTTCTTGTTAGTTGTTTTTCCTCATGCCGTGGCCAGTAATTCGAGCATCGAGCAGGTGGTTCACTGCTATGATCCTTTGGAAGATGTAGAGACACTTGAAGAGGTAACAGATGAGCCTAGTGCCAATAAAAACCTATTCGATTTGTTAAGGAGAGCTGGGCATGATGAACGTCTTCCAGATGTTGATCCTATATTCAATGTGCCCTTTAATTTAGAACAAATTGTTAAGGACATGGCAGGCTCTATGTTAGGAGAAGAGTGGGAGGTATATAGTAAATTGGTTAGTACATAAATTATAAATGAGGGATCATCACAATATGTTCACATGTCTAGCTTTACCCTATCCTCATCTGAAAAAAAGAGCATGTCAGGAAGGTGGGATGCCTATTCAAAAGATAAGAGGATAAAGATTTGTCTTGAACATTGCCCTCTACACAAGAAAAAGTGCAAAGTTCTTGAGTACTACTTTGGATTTGTTGCTTATCTATTTCTTCATGCAAACAAAGAGGACTACACAAAGAATGAACTGGAAGTTCATAAGGGTCAAAAGATTTCACAAGCTTCATTTGTCACAAAGATTGAATCTGATGAGGTTATGGACCTAGTTTCTAGTGATGAGGAGTGCCTTCTAAGCACAAGGTTTGATGTGGCAGAGTTTAAGTCATCCATTGTTATTGATGAGGAATCATATGTGCATGGAGAACACTTGAAATCAAACTTCGTCATCCCTGGGCTGCCCTCCTTTCTTATAAATGGCGAGAATTTTATTCTTCTCTCTCACATACAAAAGCTTTATAATTTAAGGGAGGATTATAGCAGATTGTGAAGTTGCCAGGGGTACACTCGATGTGAAAAATGAACATAAAGAGGAGTTTCTGAAGTTGGACACTAAGGTGACAGAGAACTTCATTGAAGCCCCTAGAGCCATGTCATTGTGCTTTGAAAAAGCTAAGGAGACTGAATCTTCTCTTCCCACAAAGCTAGAATTTCAAAGTCTTTAAGAGGAGTTAGGAAATACTGAAATGGGAAGAGAGCCCTTGCCCACCCTTGATTAAGGAAATGAAGAAGGCTCCATCAACCTTTGGGATGCATCCAAGTTGGCAGAGGATGAGAACCAGAAGGTAATTTATCTTTTCTTCAGTGAGTGAATTTATGTGATTTATGGTATTGACTGAATTTATGTGAAAGCCAAATTCTTTGTTTAATGCAGATTGAGCTTGATGATGCCGATGGTTTCCTTGGATGTGGAGGTGCTACCCATGCAAGAGTTAGCCAAGATGTTTCTCTTGCACACTACATCTCGTCTATTGACAAAGGAATATTTATTGTCTACCATAGCTAATATTCTAGTGATGCTAAAATTCCACTTCTCACACTCAAGGCGCACTATCTAGATATATGGGCTATTCTTTTATCCCTTACAATACACATAAGGTCATGCTAATAGAGAAGTGTGCTGCTATTCGTATCTTTGGATATGGTATAGGATTTTGGCCTTCCAGAACTGGATACTTCCTCTGTTATGCTAGCTATGCTCTAGGTGCCGGACTAGAAGATGTAAATGCACTCAAGGGTTATAGTCGCAAGACTCGTTTTTGCGTTATAGAGGAAAACTGCCAGTGAAGAGGAAGAGCAAGTAGAGAAGAGACTCGAGAGCAATTAATTATCTTGTCATTGTAAATATTTTGTTATATCTTTTATGTAATGAAATGATGAGATTAAGTTTTAATTACAAGTCTGTATTAAGCAAAAATGTTTACAACACTTCTAAATGTTATAAATTTCGCATACAAAATTTTGTTACACTAAATCCAAATTCTTCCTTCTCGTCTTCTTGATGATCTCCATGCCGCATGACGTGTTGGTCCTGTGCCAGCTTTCCACTTTAGTGATCTCCTCATTTTGGCTTAATTTCATGCGTGCCTTTGCTAAATTACTCGTATGAGCCTTTTCCATTGATAGTTTTCGCCCAAAAGTATATCTGTAGAACCAGAGTAACAAAGACCATTGAACGTAACTTAACGTCAAGTCATCAATAAAGCTCTTCCATTCTCTCCACACAAAGGTCTTCGTCCACGCGATCACAAGGACGTGATCGCCATCAGGAAGGGGGGATGTTAACCCATTCCTAGGGTTAACAAGAGCAACCACCATTATCTTATATACCAAGGAGTCAAGATAGATACACCAAAGGGTCATGCATTCAAGATATAAAGCAATGATGTCCAAAGCTACAACTTGGATGATGAGCACCCGTAATGGTGTGACGGAGTATTTATGGGGCGATTCTTGCTTCAAAAGCGTGTAGTAGCAAGTTAGGATGAAGTCCTAAGTGATGTACTTCATGGATATATTATGAGAGTAGTCATTGCCTCTTATGAGCCGAAAGTGCTCGGACGGCCACATTTTAAGTGAGTGTGAACACATATGGCCATGTATATAAGTGAATATCTCTTATAATACAACATACTCTCCCATTGTGCAATTGAGTCTTGCTCTTGCTAATCCTCTTGCTAATCTCTCTCCCTAATGCATGTTAGTGAGTGTGTGTGGGTGAAGTAAGGTGAGAGGAGGGACGAGTACCCATAGTGCAGCGCGGTGGTGTGACAACGCTCATGGGAGGTGCGGTGGAATTGCTTCTCAAGGAGTTGTAGATCTTGGAGACCTCAAAGGTTATGAGCTCGGCCATTGGAAAGATTCTCATGATAGTTACAGTTCACCAGGTAATCTCTTGTTAGATGTGTTTCAAGGGGGGTTAGGGTGAGCCATAACACTAGCCTTGTTACAAGATGTCTTGTCAGTCTCGTTAGCTTGACTATTACAAGAATGTAGAGTTATAAGATGAATAATAATTGCAAAGTATGCACATGTGCTGCACACATTCTCAACCCTAACTGCTTTGGTTCGGTGTGGCTTCCTCATGGCCTTTGATAGCCACTTCTTGATATCCAACCAATCGTCAACATCAATGGATCCGCAGTCAACACTTGGCATGCCTGGTGGTTCTACAAAAGTAGTTGTTGTGAAGGTTGGTCAGAAACTCTGATGTAGTGGGGATGGCTTAAGATCTTTAGATGGCTTCCACACACCAGCAGTTGTTGTGGAGGCTTGTAAAAAACTCTGATGTAGTGGGGGCAGTGCCTTGAGATCTTTAGATGGCTTCCATGCACTCCTCCATAGTTTTTTTTCTATACTCCTTTTTTGGTACTTTTCAGCCATTGCTAGATCACTTCCCAATCCTCCCTAGTGGGTGGTGTGTTGCACATGATCGAACAATCTGAAAACATCAATGTGTTTGTCTCCGTAATTCAGGTTGTTGTTTGTAAATCGGTAGTCTCTTCCTTTAGCTTATGTAGTCTCTTCCTTTAGCTTATGTAGTGTCTTTGCAATGATGTTTTTTTGCTATGGTGCCTACTGGTCAAGATTCTTTTCCTATTGAGCTCTGGTTTTTGGGGGCGTTGGCTTCTCTGCCTATTGGTCCTCCATTTGTATGCATTTTGCCTTGAGATTGTCCAATTTTGCATATGATTTCTGTAATGCAGCATCCATCTTCTTATATTCTTCTTCAAGGTCTTCCATTGTGGATTGCCTAGCTACACTTTCATTCTATTAAACAGTCAGCTATTGCTCCAAAATGATTATTTTTTCTCTTAATTGACTTGGGGTCATTAGATCGATGGGCCTTGCTGACCCTGTCACCACTTTGTGTGGACTCCTCATACTATATTGGGTTCTTTCCCTTTGCTAAAGCTAGCTCTGTTTTGTTTTATTCATCCTCCCCTGCAACTGGTGCTAAAGCCCTTCCATCTCCTTTTGTTACTCTTATAATTGCTTCTAGTGTGCTGAGGTGCTGTCTTCAAGTTTTTGTCTTTCTTGTAGCTGCTTCTGCAGCTTCTCCAGTTGATCTTCCACTCTTTGCTTTTCTTTTAGTTATTGCTTCAGCTCTATCAGTTGACTTTCCAGCACTTGTTTCTCTTCCACGTGCCGCACTATTTGACTTTGCTGTGCTAGTTCCACATTTTGGATCATCTGAGAGGGGTGACTGTCTTTTGTGAGGTCAACATCTTTTTCTACTTGTGGCGAAGTCTGCTGTTGATTTCATCATTTGTTTTCCTTAGTAGTACAGAGATAGCCATCTCCAGCTCTTTTTCTTTCTTCTTCTGATTAGGTGCCTCCCGTTCGAGATGGAGTATTGTATTCTCTGCCTGTTGTTGCTGTTGCAGCTAAGTCTGTTGTTTGATGGAACCTTTTCTTCATGATTGTTCTTGGTTTGAGTGCATCGTGTGCTTGTTGATTAGGGCTGCAGGTTGAAGGCGTCTCTTTCTTTCCAACCTCAAATATTTTGTGCATGATGTAACATCTTTCTGAAGAGGCCTTCACAATGCATCTGTAAGGGGTAAAGCCAAAATTAAAGGGAGAACATGCTATAAGCTTTAAATAGGGTGTAAGTGGGGTGTTGACTTTTCTCACCTACACCTTTTTGATATCCACCCGTGGGTGTAAGTGGAGTGTTAAATTTTCTCACATGCACCTTTTTGAAATCCACCCTTTAGAAAACCCAAAAACCACCCAAAAGTAAAATAAAACCATTCACACCTAGGCACATGTAACCCCAAAAAATTTTAGAAATCACATCAAAAAATCACGGCCGAAAAATCACAATCACTACCAAAAACCATGACCACAGTCAAAAACTCAAGATCACGATCGAAATTTCATGGTCATAGTTAGAAAATCACAATCATGGCTACATAATCATGCCAAAAAATCACAGAGCCTAATCATCAAGAATGGATGATCAAGAATGCATAATCACAAAGCATGATCATGACCTACATAATGATATATGAAAAACTTAAAAAAATGAGATATTCATGTCATAAAAGCCTCAAAGTTTCATAAGTGAAAAATTCAGGGATAGGAAAAAAAGAAAAAATATGCCTATATCTCCCACATTGTGAAGCCAATGAACGTGCTAGGTGACATCTACTCTGCACTTATTTATTTTTCTAATATCAAAGCTTGGCCCATTAATCCTTCTTGCTTTCCTTGATTATCAGATCTTGTAAAACTCTCTTTAAGCAATCTTAATACAGCTCCAGTTTTGATTTCCATCTTCTCCTTTATATTTAGGTAAAGGAGTATCTGTCTCTCAGTCTAAGGTGCTACATATCTTGAATCCTATTCAATTTCCAAAAATCGTTAAGTTTCTAAGAACAACTATGGGGCACCACATCTCATGTTAAGGAGGCGACACTGAGGCATTTGGACCTTGAGGCATTGCAAGCAATTCTCACCTAATGATTGAGCACAACAAACTCCTCTTACCCTAATTCAAAGCAATGTCATGAAGACAGATGAAAGATCTAGCAACATAATGCCCATGGTCACAAGGTGGTTAGATCTAAAGATCCGACCGACGAGGAGACTAGCCTAGGGCTTATTAGCTCAATTTTTCCATCCATTCCAAGCTATTGGGATCATCCAATATCTCCTGATGTTGATTCGAAGGTCACACTCCACAAAACATACCATTTTGGAGCCTTGGATGTTGTTGTTTGTAGTGTTCAATTTATTTTGAGTTTATTTTGCATTAAGACATTCTATTTCATCTATTAGTGGGACAAAACCTTGATTTTTTGGTGATTTCATAAAATTGGAGTCCAAGAGGCTTATATTTCATTGCTTTGATCCAAGAACTAGCTTAGTAATTGTGATTAGGAATGGAATCCATTGCTCAGTCATTGAGTGATTGGTGGTGGCTAGCTAGACGAGCATGTTTAATGACCTTATTTGGAAAATAACTTATTAGGGAGATGTAATAACTTATTTGGCTACTCAAGCAATATAATAAAACATGAGCATTGAGCTCCATTAGGTTGAACTAGAGTAAAGTTGTCAATTTTAGTTCATGTATTTCATAATTGGTTGAATTAGAGTGAAGTTGTCAATTTTTAGTTCATGCATTTCATAATGTATTCATGCATTATTGAATTGGTAGAGTAGAAGTATATAAAATCGTCTAAAAACAATCAAAAAATACTTAACTAGCTGTATCATAACCATTAATTATGATTATGAACATTAATCTCACCCCATCAAGTCTAAAAAATCACACAAACCACCAAAAACTATGACAAACCAACTCGGGTAGGGGAGGATAGTAGTCCACAGTCCTAAGCAAAAAGACGTGAAGCTGTACATGCATGAGCCATGAGCCTAGAGTCTAGAGATATGAGCCATAAGTTTGGAGATGTGAGTCGTGAACCTAGAGACGTGAATGTGGACACGTGAGCCACAAAGTTTGGTGTCGATCCTAAGGTAGGTTTACCCCAAGCTAATTGTGATCAATAATAAGTAACCCAATAACCGTAGTTACGATAAAAGAGACATGTCTCTTTTACCATACCACTAGGGATAAGTGTTCCACAATATATCCAACAAAACAAGGATTGTTACAGGACCATGGTACATGGAGATTTGAATATTCCACAAATTGAATAGTAGAAGAAATAAAGCATAAACACCATAGCACAACTCAAGAGCATGAAAATGAAAGAACACAAGATTGGGTGCAATCTCTCTCGATGTGTGTGACTCCACACCCACATATTATCATAAATTTAGCCCTTGGAGCCATAAATAGCATAGCTTTTCCAAAATTGGGCTTTTACAAAATTGAACCACAGTCCAATGCTTTTAAAGTATCTCATCAAAAATAAACCTTGATATATGTACAATGGGCCAAACCATACAAAATCAAATTTTTAGCACACATGCTCGGCTAGATAATCTCGTCCAATGTCCACCTTAGTTGTTTCAAACTCATGATCTATACTCAACATAGTCCACAATGTTAGATCACAATTACTTTGGAATCACTCACAAAAATAATTCTAAAAAATGGAAATCATTTACTACCATACTTCACACATAAACCATACATCACACACAATTAATTGGATTCACTCCAATGATAAAATATTCTGAAAAATCTTACTCCCGTGATAGTCCTCTCGTTTGAGAAGACAATCGTCCTTGGTTATAACTAGTAGCACACACAAGTGATCAGACACACAATCATTCCCACATTGGATTCACTCCCAATGTCCTCACACACGCCACACGTATCTTAAAGTTGATTAGATTCACTCATGATTAAACTCCCATAATCTTTGCACGTGTCACACGTTGTTAGGCATTTTTTGTGAAACCAAAAAAAGTGCACATGGTCTTTGGAAAGACTAGCCAACTCGTTCATGGTGGGTGGTGGAAATGATTATGCAATGTATATATTGTCAATACATTCCTAGCGATGACTGCCACATACATACCTCACCGAGGTGTTAGGACCTTGGAGGTGGCACCATTGGTGTGATTTGGGTCTTAGACATGCTTTTCATGCTTTTGGCATGAATCCAAAGAATCAGATTCGAAATATGCACGTCTTCGCTTCTTGCGAATAAATTTTCGCTCAAGATCTTCTCTTTGATTACACTCAGTGTCGAGTTCAGCTTGAAGTGCATTTAATTGATCTTGGATAGTTGGCAGTTGAGGATAGGTTGCCATCGTAAAAGAAGCAAGAAAAATAATATGGGAGTGTAGAAATAAAATAGAAAAATAAGAAGCTTATCTGACTCCTGTGTATTTAGAAAGAAGGCTTGTTGAAGCACTCGAAGTCGATTGCATCCCAAAATGAACAATATGAATGATACTCCAGTAATGTCTTGATGTTATCAATAAACCCAAGAAATAACTTGTTGGAAGAAGCAAACTCCGTTAATCACTCGTTGAATTTCTTTTCCCTAGAAAGCTAAAAATTTACTGAAATTTTGTGTCCACAAAGTGCACTTTGAAACCCTCTTTGAAGATATGAAGAAGCTTTACTTTAAAGCTTTTGAGTCAAACACAACTGCTTACATTGCTTCTGTCAGAGCATGCATAACATAGAAGCTCACACCACACCAATTGATATCTGTAGAGCTTGTATAGCAAGATATTGGATGGTGAAGATGACTAGGAATACAAGCCCCTCTCGGTAGAGCATGTTAACTTTGAGGACTAGACTCATGTCCTTTTTGCAACCATAGACACTCTTCCACAATATCTTGGGACAAGGTTTGCATGATTGGATAGTGCCAAAATCACATCCTTGTCTATGCTTGATATGTTGAGATAGAACTAGGTATGGAATTGGCTTACCTTGAGATAGAGTTTCCCCAAAAAGACCGTCTAGCTATCTGGCATGCCTTGGTTGACACACCAGGGCTAGCCACAGCATGTTATCTTCAAAGACGTGGACCTCATTAGGCCACCCATCCCTCAGACCTTCCGCTATGACTATCATTGTGGTAAATAACTCCCAATCTATGGCTGACAGTTGTTTTGAAGTGGAGTTTCTTATTGGATCTAAACCTACATCGTGGAAGTTTTATATGACTCCCACAGGTACATTGAAAGAGAGCATCATCCTCTCATAGGTGGATTGTGAGGTCACCTCAAACCTATCAACATCCCAAGCCTCATCCTCCAATTACATGCCACCACCCCGCAACACATGTAACCCCCAATGCTACACCTCATTCTCCCCTCACCATATCGACCATCCCCTCAAAGCATCATGGCGATCCGAAACCTCACTGGTGAAGATGAAGAACATCTCCCAAACCTCAACCTCAGTAAGTCTCTTCAGGGAGGTGGAACAAGATGTTGAGATGTTAAGCTCAACACGAGCTTGACACTCATGACATGCCTAGGTGACCGTTTCACATTTACACCACTGGCATGTTTGGTAGCTGACACGACGGACCTTTGACGATGATTCTGCAATTGGACTACATCTACTAGTATGTTCACATTATGGACTAGTTGTACATAGTACTCTAGTACTTATGTTGATTTTCACTTATCTCTTGTAGACCTCTTTTGAGAGAGCAACAAGGAGAACCTTTCATCTTTGTGTGTTTCTTATCCATTTTTGTGTGAGTATGTGTGTTCTTGATCAAGATCTCTCTCCTCCCCCAATTTTTTCATAATATCAGAGCCTAGTTCCGGTTAAGGAGAGTAAAAAAGCAAAGGAGGCTATGAAGGCAAAGCGGAGCGGTACACAGGTAAGAGCATCATCATCTCCTTCCCTTCTTATTTTGGTATGACACCCCCTTGGTAGCTCTAAGAGCTACACATCTTTGATTACGAAGCTATCTTTGTAGGTGTGGAGGTGCCTGAATGGTGCGCAATACTTTTTACTACAAAATTTTACGGTCAAAATTGCATTTCGGATGCGTTTCAACCTCCATTTAGCCATGTGTTTTCGGAAACACTTCTGAGAAGTTCCAATTTGGAACTATTTATGTTGGGTGTCTAGACATTGATTGCACATGTATTGTTGATTATGGGTGTATGCACATGTACTCTGTTCACGTGTTTTAACATACACCTTGTGCAAAAATACTGCTACAAAAGTTACAACAGGTACTGTTATGTTGCAAGTTACATCTAAAATTTGTTTCTTTGCAGATTTTTGGTTGTAAGAAAAGATATCAATATCAACCAATTTTTTAGTGAGAAGCTTGACAAGAACAACTTTGATGCATGGAATTTCAAAATAACAATTTTTTTGACGAGAAAAGGATTTTGGGACTATGTTGAAGAAGATAATGAGGAGCCTCTGGAATTTCCTAAAGAGAATGCTACTCTAGTAGAGATAAAGGTATTCAAAGTTTTAGTTTTAGGGTGTAAGGAAAGTCATGTATTGCCTTTCAGTCAATGTGTAGGGCATATATAGGATGCTAACACTCCAACAATTGCATGGAAAAACCTAGGGAAGATGTTCTAGACAAACGCAAAGGCAAGGAAGTTGCAACTAAAATAAGAGCTGCATATAGTGGAGAAGAAGAACATGTTTATCAATGAGTATGCATTGAAGATCAAGGATATTGTTAAATCCCTTGGATCTATTAATGTCTCAGTGAAAGACGATGACTTGGTGAGAATCTATTTAAATGGGCTTAGCAAACAATACAAGACATTCAAGACCTCTATTGTTGTAAAAGAGAATGTTCCCAACTTTTGAGATTTGGGGGGTTTTTTTAACAAGCATTTTTTAGATTTGGGGGGTTTTTTTTAACGAGCATTTTTAAGCGAGTGCTTTTTGAGAATTGGGCAAGCGGATTCCAAAAATATACCCCCTCCATGAAGAGAGAGAGGGGCGAAGCAAGTTGGAGAGAGAAACATGACATAATTATTTGAGAGGGAGAGAGCGATAGTGAGCCAGAGCGAGTGAACATAGAAAAGCATGTCAACATCACATCCTATACATTGAAGTTATTGGTTCAAACCAAAATAAAACCAAGATCATTTCATGACCACTTCCAAATATAGAAATGTAAAAACTATCATCTTTACTAATATGGGCCTCGCTTGTTCTATGGGGTGTAGACACAAAGTAAGCGAGCGGTGTTCGTACCCTTTCGCACTTCCTCTAGCAAGGCATGCTCATACGATTCATCAATGAAACCATGGGCTCACCATATCACAAATAATCCCACCACTTTGTCCTTAACTTTGTCCTTAACTTGAGAAATAGCATCATCATTTCTAGGAAGTGGAAAGGATATGAGACCTTTCCATGCTTGTGCACTATCTATGACCTTCTGCTTGACCTCTACATTGGTGGCCTACCTCTGGATACATGTAGCAACAACTTTAATGCTAACATTTAATGAAGCCATCACAAACAAAATGAAGGAGGGTTTAGGGTGGTGTACTCTACTAACAAGGCTTGGTGGCAATGATGTATAACAAAGTGCTTTGGAGCTTGCCTCTATATTTATAGCAGTGGTAGAGGTACACTCTTCTTTTTTAACAAACAAAATAAAAAACAATATTTATCTTTTTTAATGTTAATAATAAAGGCACTTATGCCATTTCGCATACTTGAGCCACCAGCCTCTATGTTAGTAGTGGACCCATATGGCAGATTTTTTGAAGTTGTAGTTGTAAAGAACCTTGAAGCTTGACTGCTACGTTCTTGCTCTCCACCTCTAGTATCCATCTTCCCATAATGAATATACCTCCTCGTCTGTGAGATTGGTTCCTATAGCACAACTAACCATATCTTAGGTGGTGGATTAGGCTTTTGGGTCTATGTTGTTGTCCATAATAGAGCAATAAAGCACGTGGTCAAGGTAGAACCACATCCATTGTCAAACGAGACCATTAGGGTGCTTGTTGCGATAGCCTTCAAAGGAAGGTGTAGGCACACCCTTAGCAAATCCAACTATGTGTTGCCACACCTCTTACCCCCACAAGGCATTCTGTTGCATGTGATCTTATTGCCAATGCGTGACCTTTGGATTGCCCGCATTGCTTCATTCACCTTGCAATGAAATTTCCCGTTGTGACTTTTGCTATTCTTTATGGAGTACTACTTGTATCATGTTCCTTGAAATTGATCTTCCATGGCCTCCCAACATCATACTTGCGGTCTCTTACATGTGTGTTGTACTCTGGTTGATGTGTCATCAATATCAATGACCACAGCATATACGGTCTCTTGTAACGTGCACTTTATTTGTCACTGGTGAGAGGGGTAGGTGCCTTATACATGGGTGTTTCTTCAGTTGCCTGATTAATTATTCAGACAACTTGGGCTACCTAATACATCGGTTTTGTTGTTATCTTGAAAGGGACTGCATAAATCTATCACATTCTTCTGAGTTGGAAGACCTCTAGGGGCCGGGCTGTCTAAGATGGCTATTGGTTGTGGGTTTGAGTTAAATGAAGCATAAACTATTACTGAGTAATTGGCTGAAAGAGAGTCCTCAAGTATATAGAACTCCTCCCCCTCATGATTAGAGTGGGGAGCTACTTGTTCATATAAAAACTTTGCGCTCACCAAAACTCATCCAATGTTGAAACTTAGATTCTTCTTAGAAGATGGGAATGTGATTGTATAGCTCATTGTAAAGAGGAACAAAAAAGAAGTACACAAGAACAAGAAAGAATGGCACAACAAGTAGGGAGTACACAAGTATTAAATGGTGGTTAACACCCTTAAATAAGTTGGCCGTTTTTAATTTGACCGTTTTAAATCAATTATTATTTTTGAAAAAATAAATAATTTTAAAAAAACATCCTATAATATAAATATATATTATATTTTTTCCCTAAAAATTAACATCCCTACATTCTCTCCCCTCTTCTCTGTCCATCACTCCTCTATCTCTTTCTCTCCCCTCTTCTCTCTCCCTCATCTCTCTCCTCTCTCTCTCTCTCTCTCTCTCTCTCTCTCTCTCTCTCTCATCATGGTTTACAAGATGAATATTGAAAAGCATAATCATCATTAAGCTATAAAAAACTTGACAAATACATTAAAGAAGTTAATACATTAAAGAAGTTGGCATTATGAAGTAGTGCCAACATTATTACTACATCAAAGAAATTGGCATTATGAAGTAGCGCCATCATTATTACTACGTTCAATACTTAGAAAACACACACATTAGGCTCTACAACGTTGATGACACGGAAGCGGTATAGCTATATATGCCTTTATAGAGTGTCACACTTCCGCACACTGATACAAACACACCCAGAACACTAGACCCAAGAGTATGTACAAAACTTTATTTCAATACAAGTCTTCGTCTTTACAGAGTTGAACATCCATTACATCCTCAGAACCATCTTCATCTAACACCCATTCAAAATCAGCCCACTCCCCCTCAGCGATATGAACTATGACTGACTTGTACCCTGCATCACTCTCAGAATAAACGACCTCAAACATAGAACCATCTTCAAAGTACAGTTCTTCGATATCTAGACCAAACTCCAGGACAAGATACATATCTGAGGTGGGCTATCCTCAAAGCTTTTCATCAAAGTTTACAAGACTGTATTTTCAGGACAACAAGCTATAACAAACATGTATACAAGAGCTCAGTTCCAGCTTTGACTCTTTACACAAAACTTCACAGAAAAAACCCGTCCAGTATGCTCTCACACAGGGGATTATATTCAGTGTACAATTCAGCTCCAAAACAATCCATAAACTTGTATATAACTGACTCCGGACTCCACAAAACTCCTCCTACTTCACCCCTTCTACTGCTGTTTCACTGCAGCTAATTTGAAATTCAGAAAACACCTCTTTTCCTCTTGCTCCTGACCTGCAACACCTTGGGAACACCTCCACAAAAATACAGCAAATCAAATCACCCAAAATAGATCTGAAATTCAACAAATTTAGCAACTTTCCTGGCCAAAATCCTCCTCGTGTAGCTTCTTCTCTATGTTTCTGGGCAGCCCCTTGGATGCTACAAGAAGAGCTCTCTGTATCTAACACCTCATGAGAGTATATCTCTGTCCTACAGCCACCACACAACATATAACATGGCAAGCTGTGATGGTGTGAAAAAGTGCTTCAACCGGTTCTTAGCAAGACGCGGCAACAGACCTCCAAGGCTCCTTGTTTCCAACTATCCCACAGCCACAGCGCTTGCACTTGGCAGAAGGTGCACCATCCACTCTGCAAACCCTTGCCTCTTCAATTCAACCCCTGTTCTCAGTGCCTCCAATCCTCTACAATTCTTCCCCCTGATTCTTCATGATTCCCTTAAGGTTCTCTTCTTATGTTCATGCTACCCGCATTGCACGCAAGCTGATGTGTGTGTTCAAAGCCACAAACAACCTAGCCACCCCACCACCACGAGGCGCGCTCTTCTCCAACACAGATAATCCCTCTTAAACCTGTAGGCCGCAACTCTGTATGCCCATAATACATGATTCATCTCTACATCCCATTTCTTGACATGACTTTCTGTCATTTTAGTCATCATCAACTTAAATTCACCATTGAATTTTTCATTCAAACCATTGCATTGAGGGTGATAAGGAGTGGTATACTTGTGGTTGATGTTTAGTCTTCTGCATAAGTGGTCAACTACCTCTCCTTAAAATTCAGGACCGTTGTCTGACAATAACTCCAGAGGAATACCAAATCTGCAGCATATATGTTCATACACAAAATCAGCCACTTCCTTACTATCTACTCTCTTCACCGCCTTTAATTCTGCCCATTTTGATAGGCAATCCACTGCAGTAAGCATATAATACCTCCCTCTGGCCGTCCTGTGAAATGGTCCAATTGCATCCACCCCCCACCTCTCAAAAATGTCATATACCAGCATGATATTTCTCCGTTCCATTTTTAAGATTCTTTTCCCCATCCTTTGTTTGCACTCATGGCAAGACCTACACCAGTGTTGAATATCCTTCTGGATGGAAGGCCATACATAACCCTCCAGTAATATCTTTTGCAAAGTGATCTTAAATGCATAATGACCTCCACAAGCTCCCTCATGATTTGAAGATAGAATATGATATATTTCTTCCCTCCAAGGAATTCTTCTCAATACTTGATCAGCTCCTTGCATGTATAATTCATCCCCAATCATGACATAATGCTTACTCTTCCTGATAAAATGATACTTTTAGCCTTTTTTGAGCTCCTCAGGCAAGCGACCTGAGAGTAAGTAATCCACCACTTTAGACAAGTATTCTCTCCCTCTGTATAATGGCTCTTCAATTTTTGTAATTACTGGATCCTGATCAATTACCTCCTGGGGCTAACTCATGTGCAATATGATTGTCCTCCCGCTGCACATGTTGAATGCTCTATGCTGTAAATTGATGCAGTAGCCTTCTAACATTGGCCAGACATCCTTTTAATCTCGGATTCTTCGCCCGCCAACTACCCCAGAACTGCTTTACTACTAACAGGGAATCTCCTTTTATAATTAGCTTCTGAATTTTCTGTTTTAGAGCAGCCTGCAGCCCCTTAAACAACGTTGTATATTCAGCCTCATTATTACTTTTGGCTTTCAGACGTATTCCATCTTTTAGAATCAGCCCGCCTTCTGAATCTTGGATTATATAACCTCCAGTGGCCTGATGTATACTCCTCTTATACGAACCATCAAAGAACAAGACATGAGCTTCGGGAATGATAATTTACTCCTCTTTCTCTATCTTTGAATCCACTTCTTTCACCAGGATCAGGCCTTCCTTATATGTCAGAAGATCTGCCAGAGTTGCCTTGCAAGTATCTTCAATCAAAAATGAGAAATCATATTCTTGAAGCTCCACCAACCGTCGCATCATACCTTTTGAGAGCGAAGTACCATTCACCAACAACTGAGGGAGAAGAGTATAGTTCGTCAAAACCACAAATGGTCTCATCAGGAGATATGACCTGAACTTCCTGCAAGCATATACCAGACTTGACAAAACCAATTCAGCCTCTGTATATTTCCTTTCTGCTTCCGTCTTCACTCTACTTGCATAATATACAGGTTTCATGTATCTGGACTCATCTCCTCTCTGCATTAAAATTGCTCCAACCACATCCAAACCAAAAGATGGATTCACATAAAAGCCCTGGGAGAAATCTCGGGCTTTTACACTGGAAATACCTCCCAATACCACCTCAAACATAGAACCATCTTCAAAGTACAGTTCTTCGATATCCGGACCAAACTCCAGGAGGACAAGATACATATCTGAGGTGGGCTATCCTCAAAGCTTTTCTTCAAAGTTTACAAGACTGTATTTTTAGGACAGCAAGCTATTATAAACATGTATACAAGAGCTCAGTTCCAGCTTTGACTCTTTACACAAAACTTCACAGAAAAAACCCGTCCAGTATGCTCTCACACAGGGGATTATATTCAGTGTACAATTTAGCTCCAAAACAATCCATAAACTTGTATATAACTGACTCCGGACTCCACAAAACTCCTCCTATTTCACCCCTTCTACTGTTGTTTCGCTGTGCAGCTAACTTGAAATTCAGAAAACACCTCTTTTCCTCTTGCTCCTGACCTACAACACCTTGGGAATACCTCCACAAAAATATAGCAAATCAAATCGCCCAAAATAGATCTAAAATTTAGCAAATTCAGCAACTTTCCTGGCCAAAATCCTCCTCGTGTAGCTTCTTCTCTATGTTTCTGGACAACCCATTGGATGCTACAAGAAGAGCTCTCTGTATCTAACACCTCATGAGAGTATATCTCTGTCTATAGCCACCACACAACATATAACATGGCAAGCTTTGATGGTGTGAAAAAGTGCTTCAACCGGTTCTCAGCAAAACGCGGCAACACACCTCCAAGGCTCCTTGTTTCCAACTATCCCACAGCCACAGCGCTTGCACTTGGCAGAAGGTGCACCATCCACTCTGCAAACCCTTTCCTCTTTAATTCAACCCCTATTCTCAGTGCCTCCAATCCTCTACAATTCTTCCCCCTGATTCTTCATGATTCCCTTAAGGTTCTCTTTTTATGTTCATGCTACCCGCATTGCACGCAAGCTGATGTGTGTGTTCAAAGTCACAAACAACCTAGACACCCCACCACCACGAGGCGCGCTCTTCTCCAACACAGATAATCCCTCTTAAACCTGCAGCAGCAGGCTGCACATAGTATTCACCTCTCCTCCTCCACGAAGCTGCTCCCTAGGTCTTCTACTCCTTAATGCTAGCCACCAAACACTGTCCTCTCAATGTCCACTACTACAGCTTTTGTTTTGTCTTATGCACAGGGTTCTCACCACCAAACGCTGTCCTCTCAATGTCCACTACTACAGCTTTTGTTTTGTCTTATGCACAGGGTTCTCACCACCACACACAGTTTGCGCCCTTGAAGCTTCTCAACGGCCAGTTGCATGGCAACCTCCTCTAGCAGCTTCTCATAGTCCCAATGCCAGTTATCCACATGCATCAACCTCTTCAGTCCCTAGAAGCCTCCAGCGTGGCCCTCAGCTGGTTGCCCTCTTTTCTTCTGGCTCTGTCTCTGGACTCTTCAAACGTCACCTTTTCTTTGCGATGAAAGTGCAGTACCCGACTATCTCGCTTCCCGCAGCCTCCTACAGCAAATTCAGCAACCTCTACATGCAATCTGCTCTCCGGGCTTCCGTAGCAACTCCACAGTTGATCTCCTCTGCTTCCACATCTTCGCAGCTTCCCCCAAATTCAAAAAAAACACAAGCGCCTGCTTTAGCTCCACGCTCTCACAAAAAAAACTCCCCCAAATCGACTCTCCACAGCTCCAAAAACGGGCAAGTTCTCCCGGAGGCTTCCTGAGCTGACACTTGGCATTGGCTTGCATGCCTACCACCTATTCAAATCAAACTCCTGCATGACACATAGGTGTCCAATCACATTATCAACATCCATCACACAGTCTACCTTAATCCCTCTTCAAAGACCTTGGAAATTGTACCAAAACCTTTTCATTTTCTCTTTTCACTTTCTCTCTCCTATACATTGAATTTTATCTCAACCAAAACTCAAAACTGACTTAAACCGATTACATATTCCTGAAGCTCTTAGTATTTTGCACAATATATACACATCATCGGTCTCTGTTTTTGTTCACACAACGAGCAACCATTAATTGGGCCAAACTCCTAATTAGTTGCATATTCTCTCGTTGATGACTCTGTATGTCCTCTAATTTGTGCTTGATATTCTGAGCTCAAACATATCTATCATTGCAAGGTCGTTCTTCTTTGCTTTGATTATTTACTTTAATTCCCATAGTAAGCTCCCTGAAATCTCTCTAGCTTGGTACAAGTCTGGATTGTTTGAGTCCTTCAAAGTGATCTCGCACTAAGGTTGGGGTCAAAAGGCTAGCAAATTCACTACTCCAAAGCTAGCAGAGATTGCTCAAGCACATATTTCAAATGAAGAGTAAGATCTCTAACTCTCTTGACGCATTACATTCTTTTTTTAAAGTAAGTCGAAACATAATGCTTGTTCATTATGTAGAAAATGTAAGCTCCTTGACATATTGGCTGGTGGCAAGTTCGCTATGAGGGACGCGCAAATTTCACCATCCAACATAGTGTTCATGTGGATCCATCATCATGTATGCTGGTTCCAATTGACCGAGTACACGCTACAATTGTACGCGATGTTGAAGATGGGCTCACCTATAGTTTCGGCATGCACGAGAGAGCCACAATGGACTTTGGAGTAGGTATCACGGATGCCCTGAAATCTCACAACAATAAGTCTCATTTTAAGAAGGCATTCATAAGGTGGAAAGGACAAATGTGTGCCACTTGGATCCTGACCAACAACCACACCTGTCGTACACAGCACGACACCTCTTGCACAGGTATGAAGTAGCACAACTCTATTTTTTTACCTTACATAGTGGAGAAGTTATCATTCGTATTATATTAGTTTCTTAGACTTCTTTAATGTTTCTCTATTAGGTGGTGGAGAAATAGTGTATGTGATCAGGTCTACATTCCTGAGCACTCTTCAGATGCACGGGTGTTATCTGAGATAGAGGAGACAAGATTGTACCTTGAAGAGTGGATCGACGAGCTTCGGGGCAAGGAAACATGGATACTTTGCTGATGGTGGTGGTTAGACTACCCAGAGGGGGAGTTTCCTCCAGAGGAGACATAGCAGTTTTAGAGTACGTTTCCTTGTGTATAGTATTTAATCTGTATGAAGTATGAAGCTTGTTTTTTGGGAATTTAAAGTTCTAATCTTGTTTGAATGCAATAGTAACTAGAAAGGGCAAGAAGCCTACCACCGAGCAGTGCAGCAAATCGGCCCCCAAGAAGAAAAAGGGTAAGAAATCCACAAACGAGGGGCCTCCATTGTCCCAAAAAAGGTCCCGGGGTGAGAATGGGAAGAGGATGACATTGATGAGGAATCTAATGATAGTCATTCCAAGGATGATGAGCATGACGATGAGCAGAAATCCCACGCACAGGGCGAAGAGCACGTGACCCCTTCACATGGTGAGAGCAAAGGGCAAGGGTAGGAGAGTTTAAAAGATGAAAAGAAAGACCTCTTGGGATCTAGTAAGTGAACTTAACATGTTTGAACATTCATTAGTTCATTTATTCTCATCAATAGTAATAACATGTATTTGGTGTTGTCTAAATGAAGACTATCGTCCCGTTGTGGTGGACCCCCTGCACTTAGTTTTGAGCTCCAACATTGACCACCTCCGTCTCGCACTTTTGGAAAAGCAAAAACATAGGTATGATCTCTCAAGCATGCTAGTGACTCTCTCCATTCATCATCATTATAGTGTTTGCACTCGCCTTGCATGCTTTATTGTTCCAGGAATCTTTGTAGTATTGCAATGATTCATGGGATCTCTGACGATGAGGTGGGAAAGCATGGACGCCTTCGATAGCCTTGGAGGCCTGTGCGTGGTGTGGGTTGATTTTCCTACAGATCTGTGTCTCCGCAAGGATGATGTTATGGTTCCTCGATGGAATGTTCTTAGGGAGGTACTTGTGGAGTTGGCTTTTGTGCTTGCTACAGAGTTCCTACAAGCCAATGGCACTATGGTGTGCACTCTACGTGTGGAGCACCTAGGGATTGTTGTGCAGGAGGAAGAAACTTAAGACTTCACATTGCCTAAGAACTTTGTTCTCGCTTTTCCCACGATATCCGAATGTCATGTCAGACGATGGCTAAGAAGAGGTGAGTGCATGATTCTCTGGTTTTTATCAAAGTGAAGCTCAATGATTTCCCTCCCTAATGTACTAATGTGTGCACGTAGGTCTCTATTTTGGTCATTGCTATCTTCACGCACCCCAATGAGAGTACGTCCAATCGTACAAAGTATAACAGGCGAGGAGGCGAGGAGGCGAGGTAGCTACAAATTATTCAGGTTTCAAGGTGGGCGACGATATCTTCTTGGAACCAGAACCACAGGAGGATACCTAGCCATACCAGTTGGATGTGGACGGGAATCCCATCTGATATACTATTGAGTGTAGCTAGCCTTTCACAAGGTAATTACAGCATGATTCGAGTAGTGAAACCGTTATATAGTCATTATCTTAAACATTGTCATCCATTTATATATATGCCAATTGTGAGCTTGTGCTATGGGGCAGGTGGTTACTCGGGACGTTCACACCACGGGGATGCAATCCTAGATTGCTTTGCCGGTACTGGGACCATGGCTATAGCATGCAAGACATTGCAATGACTTTGCATCAGCATGGAGAGAGACGAGGTGAGCCTTAGTTCCTGCCTGCAACCACTTGCCTCTATGCACGATGATTTGGGTAACCAATTTTTCAAGGGTGAGGTCAGTGAGTATACTCGACGGGAGCAAAAGATGGACATGAGGGAACCATATCCTCCACTCTTGCCAGTACCCTTGAGCCCAACAAAGTCTAGTGCCTTGTCATGGCAACCTGGTGTTCCAATGGAGCCCCAATATTGACATGTCATGCCACATACATCCCCCTTAGGTCCTTTTGCACTTCCATCATCATGGGCACCACGGCTTGATCTTGCGGTGCCACTGTTTCCACCCACACTTACACCATTTGGTAGAGCTCCCTACCCCATACCACCTTCCTTCTTCCACCGGCACATGCGGCATTCCTACTGATGTATTTCAATAGCTTGTAATGAAAGAAATATATTGGTTTTAGACATTAATGATGTTCCTCAATTTATGTCAATGGCATTCATACTGATGTATTTCAATAGCTTGTAATGAAAGAAATATATTGGTTTTAGACATTAATGATGTTCCTCAATTTATGTCAATGGCATTGTTTTTTGCTTCTTCCATGGCATAATTTGTTTTTTGAGAGAGATGGAGCAATTGGTGTGATATCTCGACACGAGAGAGAGAGAGAGAGAGAGAGAGAGAGAGAGAGAGAGAGAGAGAGAGAGAGTGTGTTTGATCGAGACATTAAAATAATAACATTTGTGCTTAAATTAGTTATTCTTATGCTTAAATTAAGAATTATAGTGCTCAAGAAGGTATTTATTATTCCTTTTAAAGTTATAAATATAGTAGAGATTGCCATATTCCAATACTCTTATTTTCCAGACACATCCCACACCACCCCCCCTTATATCTTTATATTGCAATAGGCTCTTTGTAAACTCTTTGTCATGGCTTCATCTAGCAATCCCTCTAATAATACTACTACGTTTGCAACCATCTTAAGTAAATCTTGTGAGATCCCACTACCCCCTCCGTGCACCGGATTCCCGGTTGATAGTAGCGGAAGTAGCTTCCTCTTGCGTGGGGCAGGGTTTCCCACTCGGGGCCTCGCCCTCGGATGTCCGGGCACGAGACTAATCTGGTGGTCATTTGAAATCGAAACCAGGAAAATTTTCCTTGCCCGAAAAATGGAGACGATTCCACCTTTTTTATTTTCTTAACGAATTTTCTAACGGGGTCAAGAGACTAAACTATCCTTCACCTGAATAAACCAAATAGAAGGAAAACTATTACAGACTTAACTTGAAGAAATCAACGCTTTTTTTCTAACTGAAATCAGGCACAGTTATTGATCTTAACTGTTACAGACTTAACTTGAAGAAATCAACGCTTTTTTCCTAGCTGAAATGAGGCACAGTTATTGATCTATTCATTTGAGAAAGTCTTCAGGTTATTATTTAACTATTCGAGTTCTAAGCGTGTTTCTATTATTCAATTTCATTATTAAAACTCTACTGATTCTAGCCTAACCCCATCCGGCCCATGGGTTAGCCACCACACCCAACCACTGGAATTGGTAGAACCAAACAATTACTCACCCACCCATAATTGAATGCCTTTCTTAACTTTTGCTTTCGAATACAGATACGCAAAAATTTCCATCCAATCCTTGTTTCTAAAAAAAAACAGTATCACTCTAGACTCTCCGTTGAGACTAACTGGTCAGCAATGAGATCCAATAAACAGATTACAATAATCATTTGTCCATCATACAATCTTCCACGACATAGGCATGGGCGTCCTAGGCACCGCGAGCCCATGCATCGCCTGGTCAGAACCCTCCAGGATCCTCCTTAGGTGTCCTGGCACTTCACTCAGGGACCGCTTCGTCGGCCCTCGTCCATCGTACTGGAAGCGCACCATTTTAACCGTACCGAGGCTGGTCAAGACCTGGGTAGGCTTTGCTGCGTGAGCTATCCTTTGAACACTCCCTGCCAGCTGTTGCAACCGAACTTCTCTTAGAAAAACACATACCAAATGCTCCCTCCAGCATTTTGGTGTAAGACAGTCCTTCAAGAAAACAGGGTTTTTATGCAAGTTTTCAGTTTGATTTTCTTTTGAATACAATGAGTATATCTTAAATCAGTATCCCCAAAACTTCATAATCATAATATTGAATTTCAAAACAGAATTCCTCGAATTGTGTAACCTTGATCCTCATATCAATTCGAAAGGTCTTAACTTAGTTTCAAATTTGGTGGGAGATTTGAGTGTATTTTCCTGAACTGGTCACATCTTCTTTCCTCGAAACTGACGAAAGAGTTTGGTCTTGGTCATAGTCTGATTCAGGGTTCGAGTCTGATAATGTTCTTCCTAAACTATCTTTCTCAAAAAGGGGGTGATATTTCAATTACTATTTTACTGAATTTCATTTATTGAATATTCACTTAACTGATTTCTAAATTATTCATGAATTCCAATGAGGGATAAATTAATCATTTATCTGAAATTCTGAGTCCGATAGATTTTTTGAATTTTCTCTTTACATTTCGAGTGAATATAAAACGATAGAAATTTCCTCTCTTAGAGTATTTATTTATTCATTTATCAAATACTCGTAGAAATTAAACATAGAATTAAAGAGAAATCTAATTTTGATATAAAAATTCTTTATGCATCTATTTATGCATAAAATCCAGCTTCAATGGAAATAACACTTTTATATAAAAGAAAATCCTTTTATGCATCTATTTATGCATAAAATCAATTCAATAGGAATAACACTTTTAAAATAAAAAAGAATTTCTTTATGCATCTTTTTATGCATAGAAATTAAATTTAATGAAAATAACACTTTTATAATAATAAAAATTTTCCATTATGCATCTTTCTATGCATAGAAATTAAATTCAATGAAAATAACACTTTTATAATAAAAAAATTTCCAATATGCATCTTTCTATGCATATAAATTAAATTCAATGAAAATAACACTTTTATAATAATAAAAATTTCAATATGCATCTTTCTATGCATAGAAATTAAAGTCAATGAAAATAACACTTTTATAATAAAAAAAATTCCAATATGCATCTTTCTATGCATAGAAATTAAATTCAATAAAAATAACACTTTTATAATAGTAAAAAAATTCTAATATGCATCTTTCTATGCATAGAAATTAAATTCAATGTAAATAACACTTTTATAGTAAAAAAATTTCCAATATGCATCTTTCTATGCCTATAAATTAAATTCAATGAAAATAACAATTTTATAATAAAAAATTTTCCATTATGCATCTTTCTATGCATATAAATTAAATTCAATGAAAACAATACTTTTATAATAAAAATTTTCAATATGCATCTTTCTATGCCTATAAATTAAATTCAATAAAAATAACACTTTTATAATAAAAAAATTTCCATTATGCATCTTTCTATGCATATAAATTAAATTCAATGAAAACAAAACTTTTATAATAAAAATTTCCAATATGCATCTTTCTATGCATAGAAATTAATTTCAATGAAAATAGCACTTTTATAAAAGATATTCCAATATGCATCTTTCTATGCATAGAAATTAATTTCAATAATTAATATCAGTGATATCCATGCATATTCATAGCTGAATATGTACATGGAGTAAATAAAAATATTTCTTTTAGAATGCACAAACGGTGGGAATTACTCTTTTAGAATAACAAAAAAAATAACTTTATTTTCCACCAAATTCAAGAAAATTTTGCCATAACCTCCTTTGTATGGCTGACCATTTCTCAATTTTTAACATTCTATTTTCAATTTAAAATTAACCCCAATTTGAAGTAAAGTACTCTAATCTACTCAATTTTCACAATCTAGGGTGAGTAAACAATAAAAAAAGTTTAATCAATTTATTTGTTACTCATTCTAGAATAAAGAAAGGCTGAATTCTTAAGGAAGAGAAGGGGGTAGCCTTTTCATCATGGCATAACATCAGGATTCACTTTAATCAACTATAAAAAAAATAAGAAAATCATAAAACCATAGATTTGAAATTAAAAAGTAGAAATTTTAGCTTACGTGGAGTTTTGTAAGCTTTCCTTTGGCTTGAGGGATTGAGGGTTCTACTCTTGTTTGGATCAAGAGTGGCCACCAATTTCTTTGGAGAGGATTTAGTCAAAAACAATTGAATTATCAAGAGAATTCAATGTAATTGGCTCTAGGTAGGAGTAGAGTAACAATGCATAAACACTATTAAGCTTTTACAAAGGGGGAGGCTTCTATTTATAGGAAAAAGTGAGCCTCAAACCAAGCAAACTGATTCTAGAATTTTCCATATCAGTTTGGTCAATTTTTGACCATTTTTTAGTCAGTTCAGCTTACTTTTTGGAACTAGACTTAAAATAGGAGAGAGGAGAGATGAAATATCTCACTTAATTGATTTAAAATTAGAAAGCAATGATGAGAAAAAAGGCACCTCCTTTATGAGGGGGAATCCCCACTCTGAGGTGTCAAAATTTCATTTTTTTAATGTTTCCTTTGGTCCTTAGTCCACTCTTCATCTTATGTGAGTATTTACTCATTTTTGGGGGGTTTTCCTTTATTTCTTCAATTCATCTCCTCCCTACATTTGGATTAATCTTATTGGTCCCTCAGAACCTTAATCCAAAATTTTCAAAAAATCTGGACCCTTAAGCTGTCTTTTCAGCAGATTATAATTTATTTCTAATGCACCTTAGGAAATTCTTTTTAAACTTCTATTTGGGGGGAATTTATTTTAATAAGAAAGGATATTTTTCCATCGAAAGATATCTAAAAATTGAGTTATCTCTCTCTAGAATATTTTCTCTCTCTAGGCCAAAACAGGTAGAAACAAGATCTTTTATAATTTTGAAAAGCATATTGATTACAGGGGAAGAAACTGGACATCTTGAGGGGCTAGGGAGGAATCTTACATTCTCTCCCACTTGAAAAACGCGAGATGTCCTCATCTCGCAAACTGGGAGTAATCCCGCATCAGTTCGATTTCTTTCTCCCAGGTGGCGTCTTCAAAAGGATAGAACTTCCATTTGACTAATAATTCTCTTAGAATTCTGTTCCTGAGAACCTTCTCTCGAACATCAAGGATTTCTTCATGTTGGAGTTCCATTAGCCCTTGGGTTGAAGAAGTTAAGAGTTCATCATCATTAAGCACATGATTCGGGCTCAGTACATACTTTTTAAGTAGGCTGACATGAAATACATTATGTACTTTGAGATGAGGAGGTAGAAGAAGTTCATAGGCTAAGACACCTACTTTCTTTGTAATTAGATATGGCTCACAGTATCTAGGGGATAACTTCTTGTACTTCCCAAGAGATAGAGAACTTCTTTTAGGGCGTACTCGAATGAAGACCATATCTGCTTCTTTGAATTTTTTGTCTGACCTCTTCTTATCTGCATACTGCTTCTGTCTATCCTGGGAAGCTCTTAAATCTTTGCGGATTGATTGCATCTGCTACTCCATGTCGTCAAGAATCTGTCTGGACATCTCGACCCTAATCAATGGGTCGGACCAAGTTAATGGTGTTAGGCAATCTTGTCCATACAGAGCTTTTAAAGGGCTCATCCTAATGCTTCGGTGATAAGAGGCATTGTAGGCGAAGTTGACTAGGTGTAGATAGCTTAGCCACTTCTTGGGTTCCCTGCCACCACAGCATGACCGAAGTATATCTTCGATTACTTGGTTCACCCTTTCTGTTTGACCATCGGTCTCGGGGTGGTAAGCTGTGTTGAGATCCGAGAAAGTTCCTACTGCTTCAAAAAATGCAGTCCAAAATCTTGACGTGAACTTGGGATCTCGATCACTTACTATTCTCTTGGGGGTAGGCCATGCAATCTGAAGATTTCCTTAAGGAACACTCTGGCCACATCCACTACCGTGTAGGTTTATTTTACTGGAATCAGATGGGCAACTTTGGTTAGTCTATCAACTACCACGAAGATGGATTTGTAACTTGACTGCATTGAAGGTAGTTCAGTAATAAAATTCATACTGATACATTTCCACTTCATTTGGGAGATGTCTAATGGATGTAACTTCCCAGGCATTTTTACTCTCTCTGGGCTGCTGTGACTTTCTGACAAATCAGGCATTGACGTACATGATTAAGTACATCCTTTTTTAGTCCAGGCCAAAAGAAGATTTTATTTACAGACATGTATGTCTTGATGAAACCTGGATGTCCTACAATAAGGCTGTCATGGGCTTCATTCAGAATTTGACCCTTAGTTCCCTCATCATTGGAAACGCATAGCCTGCTATTATAATACATAATTCCATCATCCAGGCTATACCCTTGAACTCGGTTCAACTCCTGAGGAGTTTTGCTTTCCTGCATAAGTAGGGTAGTATGGGCCAAAGAATCTATCCTGCATGATCTTCTCTCTTGCTTCATCATTGGATTTGACACCACTGTGATTGCAAGCAAGGAGGCTTTTCTGCGAGGGCATCTGCTACCGCATTTTCTTTGCCTGGGCAGTACTTGATTTCAAAATCAAATTCTTGTAGGGTCTGCATCTATCTTCTTTGGCGCATGTTGAGATCCTTCTGAGTGAAGATCCACTTTAAGCTTTGATGATCTGTCATCAAAGTGAATCTTTGACCCAGTAGGTAATGTCTCCACAACTTCAGGGCATAAACTACTGAAAGTAGCTCCAAGTCGTGGAAAGCATAATTTCTCTCATGCATTCTGAGTTTTCGGGATTCATAGGCCACTGCATGACCTTCTTGCATGAGTGCACCTCCCAGGGCAAAACCACTGGCATCAGTTTTACTACCTCAAAGGGTAGAGAGAAATCTAATAATTTCAGAACGGGATTGGTTACCAAGGCGGTCTTCAGCTTATCAAAAGCACTCTGACACCTAGTAGACCATTGGAACAGGATATTCTTCTTGAGAAGATTAGTCAGGGGGAAGCTATGAGAGCATACTTAGGTATAAAAATTCTATACCAACCAGTTAATCCTCCCAAGAATCCCCTGACTTCTTTCACTGTCTTTGGTTCAGGCTAATCTATGACTACTTGGACTTTTGTAGAGTCTGGAGAAATTCCGTCTTTGGATACCAGAAAGCCCAAGTATTCAACATGGTCGACAAAGAAAGTGCATTTGCTCTTTTTTGCAAAGAGTTGGTGCTTCCTTAGAATCTCAAGAACTTTTCGGACGTGAGCTTCATGGTCAGCTACATTCTTTGAGTAAATCAGAATATCATCAAAGAAAACAAGAACAAAATCATCCAAGTATTCTCTGAGAATGTCTAACATTAGGCGATTGAATGTAGCTGGGGAATTTGTCAATCCAAACGGCATGATTGTAAATTCATAGTGCCCATATCGAGTATTAATGGCTGTCTTTCGGGATATCTTGCTCATTAATCCTGATCTGGTAATACCCTGATTTGAGATCTATCTTTGTGAAGATCTGGGCTCCACTTAGCTTGTCGAGAAGCTCATCAATTCTGGGGATAGGATACTTATTCTTAACTATCAGTTGATTGAGACCTCTGTAATCCACATAGAGTCTTAGCATTCCATCTTTCTTTTTCTGAAAGAGAACTGGTGCTCCCCAAGGTGAAACATTGGGTCTTACAAACCCTTGTTCTAACAGCTGCCTAAGCTGTTCCTTGAGTTCAATGGCTTCAGGGGGACTAGCATTCTGTACGTGCACTAGGCTACTGGCTGAGCTCCAGGGGTCAATTCTATCACATGATCTACTTCCTGAATCGGAGGCATCTCTATTAGCTCTGCTGGGAATAAATCATCATACTCACTTAACCATTCTGGTTCTTTAGTCTTTAACTTTGTGTCTACCGGATTCATTTTGACAACACAAAAACAATTGAATTATCAAGAGAATTCAATGTAATTGGCTCTGGGTGTAGAAGAGTAGAGTAACAGTGCATAAACACTATTAAGCTTTTACAAAGGGGGAGGCTTCTATTTATAGGAAAAAGTGAGCCTCAAACCAAGCAAACTGATTCTAGAATTTTTCAGATCAATTTGGTCAATTTTTGACCATTTTGGGTCAGTTCAGCTTACTTTTTGGAACTAGACTTGAAATAGGGGAGAGGAGAGATGAAATATCTCACTTAATTGATTTAAAATTAGAAAGCAATGATGAGAAAAAAGGCACCTCCTTTATGAGGGGGAATCCCCACTCTGAGGTGTCAAAATTTTATTTTTTTAATGTTTCCTTTGGTCCTTAGTCCACTCTTCATCTTATGTGAGTATTTACTCATTTTTGGGGGGTTTTTCTTTATTTCTTCAATTCATCTCCTCCCTACATTTGGATTAATCTTATTGGTCCCTCAGAACCTTAATCCAAAATTTTCAAAAAATCTGGACCCTTAAGCTGTCTTTTCAGCAGATTATAATTTATTTCTAATGCACCTTAGGAAATTCTTTTTAAACTTCTATTTCGGGGGAATTTATTTTAATAAGAAAGGATATTTTTCCATCGAAAGATATCTAAAAACTGAGTTATCTCTCTCTAGAATATTTTCTCTCTCTAGGTCAAAAAACAGGTAGAAATAAGATCTTTTATTATTCTGAAAAGGGATTGATTACAGGGGAAGAAACTGGACATCTTGAGGGGCTGGGGAGGAATCTTATAGCTCTTCATTCTTTCATGCACCTCAAAGAAGGGGAACCTAGATCGGATGCCAGCTATCGTTATAGAAGCATGGATAACAACGTCTGAAGTGCATGAGCTCTACAAGAAGCTCAAAACATGCCAAGCGGTAGAACTTGCAAACAAGAACATGCTAGAGGTGAAAGTGGCAATAGCCATTGGGATATGGAAAGTGTTTGGCATCATTGAAGAGGAAAAGGAGGATCCTCTTAGAGCTAAAGTTGTTACCTTCATTTGCCAATTAGGGTAGATGGAAAAGGCCAAGATGATAGTTAAGGCCCAAAATTCTTTCATATGGTTTCTTTGTGAAGAAGTACAAATGATGGTGTCATGTCATAGGAGTTTGTCATGTAATGTTGTGGCCTTTGTAAGTTTGCTAGGGAATATACTGGAAGTTTAAGATCATAATATGGTGACTTTGTAAATGAGTTGCAATGATAGTTGTAAATGAGTTGCAATGATAGTTGCACATGAGTTGCAATGTGTGTAGTGCTCTTGTTTCCATCTACTCCTCTCCTCTACTATCACCATGAGTTGCAATCTGCATGACAGTAGAGGGAGAGAAGTGTAGACAGAGAAACTGCTCGCCTAAACACCAAAAAAGCGCTTGCTCAAAAATGCTCGCCAAAAAAATCACCCTGAGATTTGGTGTCTATATTAATCATAGAAGAGAAGTTTGAAGACTCTTGCTCCCAAAGCAATAACACTATAGAACCGGCCTTCTACTGAAATTCAGGTAGAGGTAAAGGTAGGGATCATAGTCAAGGCCAAGGTGGTGGCCATTTTAAAAATCTAAATTATGGACAGTAACAGTCCAATGATTTGCAAGAGCAAACACACACAGGTGAAAAAGACCAGTCTCAAGGTAGAGGGAGCCAAAGAGGCCAAGGAAATTGGTAAAGATAGCAATTGGGATAAAGTTCAAAGGATTGTTTTTACTATGGTAAACCAGGTCACTTTGTAGCACAATGTCGCAAGAAGCATAGTGACATAAAAAGTGACAAGTTATAGCAACATAGTTATGCATCTTCAAATAAGCAGGCTGAAGATAGATGTGAGCAATTATTTGTGATATAGCACATGTTAAATTTAATGATATTGGAGATGTATCCACAAACAATGATGATATATGGTATGTGGATTAAGGACCTCTAACCACATGACATATCATGGGTGAGTGGTTTAGAGATGTCAAAATTTTGGAAAAGGCAGGTTATATATGGACAAGGGATGACACGACTCATTGGGAATGTGCCATTGGCTATGCAGGATGGTAAGATGAGATACTTGACTGATGTACTTCATGTGCCTAACATAATAAAGAATTTGGTTTAAGTAGATGGTTGAGCAAGGTTTGAAGGTACGCTTTAACCCTGAGAGTTATTATGTTAAGGACATCAACAACAAATGTGATTTGGTTTGTGTTGTGCCTAATATAGATATATGGTATAAATGTATTGGTCATCTAAATGAGCAACAAGATTAAAGTCTATGCAGAATTCAAAAATTATTGTTCAGGTTTACCAAAGTTTAAGGTGGATGAAATACATAAAGTATGTGAAGCATGTCAGTTTGGAAAGCAAAAAAGAATGTATTTCCACATGACATAAAGTTTCAGAATTTCAAAATGTTGGGCTGAAAATAAAATAGGTTTGCAGATTAAATACCTAAGGTCAGAGATGGAGGGGGAGAGTATTTCTCTGATGAGTTCAATGAGTACTTAAGAAAGCATGGAATTTAGAGGCACTTCACATGTAGGTACACTTCACAGTAAAATAGTTTTGCTAGAGGAAGAATAGGCACATATTGCAAAGGTTGCTCCCATATTGATGAGATGAGAAGAGGATGGCTCGCTATTATTAGATTGAAGTAGGTACAACTGTAGTTTTTCATTATGAACAAGGACCCCACAATCGCAGTGCATGGTGTGACTCCAAGGGAGAAGTATACTGGCAAAAAACCATATTGTCACACTTGAAAGTGTTTAGATACATTGTATGTGTACACATTCTTGATGAGGTATGCATTAAGTTGGATCCAAAGTCCGAAAAATGTGTGTTCATTGGTTACTCCCTTAAGAAAAAGGGATATAGATGTTACAACCCTATCACATGTGAGATGAGGGTGGCCAAGGATGTTGTCTTTTAATGAGAGGAGCAGTTGGTATGATGTTGTACTCGATTGGGACTGATGCACAAGAGCAGGTGGTTAAGTAGAATATAGGTTAGCAATCATAGTCGAGCAGATCAAGAGAGTCCTCTAGCAATGGGTCTACTTGATAAACCATGGAGTAGCACGCTGCATTAGAAAATTAGCCCTAATGGTTCAACAAGTGCATCACATAAATGTAAAGACCATGGAGTGGCAAGTTGCATTAGAAAATCAGCCCTAAATGTTCAACAAGTGCATCCACATAAATGTAAAGAGAACATTGATGAGTCTCTTGGTATGCTTGACATTTCAGTAAGGCATCCATATGTTGATGGAGATTCTAGTGGCTCATAGTAGAGCCTTGATGAGGAGTTTGGGATTCTAACTATCACCACACCTGGTGCAAAGAAGGATAATGCAGTTGGACACCAAGGACAAATCTAGGACCACACAATCAAGGTTGCTAGATAGCCAACCACAAGTAACTCCATCATAGAAACTAACTTAGACAATCGAGTAGATGCGCAAAGACCTCTAACTATTGGGTGCTCTATGAGACGGGACAAAGTAGGGGTGAGGTAGGGTCAAAAACCCTATTCAAATATTGATGTATGATGGTTGTGTAGCTCACCATTATGCAAACATGGCAAAGGTTGTGCTCTATGAGATGGGACAAAGTAGGGGTGAGGTAGGGTCAAAAACCCTATTCAAATATTGATGTATGATGGTTGTGTAGCTCACCATTATGCAGACATGGCAAAGGTTGTGCAGGAGGTTGAGCCGACATGTTTTGAGGATGTTGTTAGTGTGGGTATGTACATTGGGAGAAAGCCTTGGATGAAGAAATGGTTGCATTGGATGTAAATAAGACATGGGAATCGGTGCCTTTGACTACTAAGAGTAAAAAGGCTAGTGGATATAAGTGGGTCTACAAAGTGAAACACAACTTAGATGAAAGCATTAGCATGTATAAGGCGAGATTGGTTACTAAAGATTATGCTCAAACCTACAGCATTGATTATGAGGAGACATTCAACCTTGTTACTAAGATGGCAACCGGGAGAGATCTTATTACAGTGGCTGCATTAAAAGGTTGGGTTTTGTATTAGATGGATGTAAAGAATGTGAGAAGAAGTATATTTGGAACACACCCTTGGTTATAAGGACTTAAGTCACCTAGATTATGTGTGTACTATGTAGGCTACAAAAAACCTTGTATAGCTTGAAGCAGGCACCTATAGCATGGCATGATAAGATAGCAAAGTATCTTATCACCATTGTCTTTCATATGGCAGAATGCTGATCATTCACTCTACATGTGAAATTATTGGGGCTGATAATGAAGAGGAAGTTGAGAATGTAAAGGGTCTCCTCAAGAAGAAGTTTGACATGAAGGATTTGGGTGAGCTAAGATACTTTCTTGGCATTGAGGTCATCAGAATGCCTGAGGGTATATAATTGTCCACAGAGATAATATGCATTGGTATGGCTGTCTGTAAGCCCATTTCTATACCGTTGGATTAGAATGGCAAGATGAGTGCAAATGCAGGTGAGATTTTGGAGAATGCCACTATGTACAAGAAGATAGTGGGCAGCTTGATTTCTCGGGGAGTTCACCTGAAAATATATAAGTATAACACGTGAGTTCAAATAAGGGTTTTTTTATTCAAAATTTTAAGGTAAATTTATAGAAAAACAATTAAAAAGGGGGTTTTTTAATCAATTTTGAAAAAAAAAACCGTAAGTCTATAAAGAAAAAGGGGTCATTTTTATTCATGAAAATTTCATAGGTAAGGGGTTATTTAAATACCCCTTGAATGCACATGATACATAGGGTTTCTTAGTAGTGCACTCCCCGAGCTTGATTTACATAACCAGATCACCAGGCTAGACATGAATTACACAGTTGGTTTAGAGAGCCAGTTTATACAAGCTCCCTTGAAAACCGCATTTGGATAGGGTGGGGTGCACAGTGGATTATGGCCTCTTCTATGAGGCTGGTATATACAAGCAGGTGTATGGATACACTAATGAAAATTGGGACATAGCATCTTAGATAGTGGATTTATGTTTTTCTTTGGGAGTGGTGCTATTACATGGAGGAGCAAGAAGCAATCGATAGTTGCTTTATCAAGTACAAACGCAAAGCACAGGGGTGTTGCGATGGCAGCATGTGAGGTAGCTTGGTTTATTGAGAATGTAAGCTCATCGGGATCTGGTGGATAGCGATAGTGTGTGGACTCTAGTCTAGCAGTGTCTGTGTGTGTGTGGACATTAGCTTTAGGTTATTACAGTGTGAACTTATTATCAAGAAAATGTGATGTGTATTGTGGAGTGTAATGAAAAAAAGCTATGCAAGCTTCTCTACCTTGTGTGTGTTGATGAAATGAGAGAAACTATGGTTTAGGTGTGTCTCTTGTGTATACCTTTATTCTCTTTTCAGAGCCTAGGTATTCTCATAAGGGCTTCGTGAGTAAGCAAGAGGGAAATTTATGGTTTTAGAGCTTTCCATTGAAGCTATGGAGCAAAGAGAAGTTGTGGAACACACCAAATCAATAGATGTGAGAGCTTGGCCTATGGGGTAAGAATAGCTAAACACCCTTGAGTAAATTGCAAGTGATTTGACAAAGTTTGATCAAAGAGAGGGCTACCCAAAGCAAGTGAAAATTAGTTTTTTGCAAGCTCTCCATGGAAGTTGTGAAGAGGCTTGTGTGAATGTATGGCATTTACGGGATTGATATGTATGTTTGATTGGACAAGAGTAGAGATGCATTGGCAAGCTATTGAGATAATTTTTGAGTAAGTGTGAAAGATTGCAGGCAACATTGAGTGCTATAAAAAGCAAAATGATGTTCATGGTGGTGGTAGAGTGAAACATGAAAATTATGCATCATCTTAGCAATGGAGGACATACATATCATTTTTTTGGCATAAAGCTTATGATGGGCACTATGACATCTCGTAAAGGGGAGTGATGGAACATGGTATATGGATTCAGGTGCATCAAACCACATGACATGTCATAGAGAGTGGTTTGATAACATGATGCCTACATAACATCAGGGTTATGTTCCTACTACAAGTGATGATACTCAGCATCCTATTACACATATTGGTAGTGTGCCATTGAGAATGCATGATGGTAGAGTGAAACTATATCTGAGGTGTTATATAGGCCATCTATTACAAAGAGTTTGGCATATTTTGCAAAAATGGTGAAACAAGGACAAGTGAGATTTGATGAGCATGGATGTTTTGTTGAGAGGACTTCAAACATGGCTACAAATTGATTGCCAAAGTTCAAAAGGAAGGGAGATTGTTCAAGCCAGATGCAAGCATATCAGAATTGAAGTCAGCCATGTTTTCTCATAGTCATGGCATAGTGCTAGACATTGATATTTGGCACAAAAGGGTTGGTCATGTAAATATATAAAAGTTAAAATCTATACAAACAAAGAGCATCGTTGGTGGTCTACTAAGATTCAAATATGATGGGAGTACACATGTTTGTGATGCATGTTGATTTGGGAAACAAGCAAGGTTGCCATTTCCTAGGGATAGTCAAATGAGTAGAAGACCACTTGAGGTTGTGCATAGTGATATTTGGGGTCCCACTCAAACCCAATCAATAAATGAGATCAGGTATTATATCACATTTATTGATGATTTCAGTAGGATAACATGGATTTATTTTTTGAAAGAGACGAGTGAAGCATTGGCCAAGTTCAAAGAATTCATTGGATTAAATGTTTGAGGACAAATGGTGAGTACATCTCACATGCATTTGATGCATTCTTGAGAGACCATGGTATTAGATGGAAAGGTACATGTAGGTATTGTTGAAATATACAAGTGAATGGGTGTGTGTGGGAATAAGCCCTTAGCAAGAGGCTGTAAAAGAGAGTCTGTAAATGAATGAGTAGTAGTGAAAAGGTGAGAGGTATCTACTATGAGAGAATAAAGGGTAGCATGAGAAGATCAAGAATGTGTGGAGATATTCTGGAAAAAGTAAAGAGGTGGAGAGAATCAAGGATGAGGTGTCCCCCCAAATGTAGGGGAGGTGACACAAATCAAGGAACAAATCAGTGGAGCAGATCATGGACAAACTTGTATAAATTGAGGCATTGGCCTAATGAGTAATTTGCTGGTTTGAGTATCCATGCCTACATTAAGCTATCAATTAATTGCTATCTAGTTTGAGTATCCATGCCTACATTAAGCTATCAATCCATGCCTACATTAAGCTATCAATTAATTGCTCACTAGTCTTATCATAATCATCTTTTAATGATGTTGATTCTTGCATTTGATCCACCATATCTCATCACTTTGCTTGCATTTTAACATGGTATCAGAGCCTAGCTTAGGATCCATCCAATTTATAAGCTCATTTATCTTGCTAATCATCCTATTAATCAAGATTAAGACATAATCACCTTTCTTTAGTCTTTTTCAACAAGCTTTCTGCACCCCCAGATAGTGGAGGGGCTTGATCTCCCTCCACCATCAACATTAGGCCCAATGCTTCTAGCCACTTGAAGCCATAATCCCCAAACCGCCATCGGGAGCTACTATTTTTTACGAATTCGTCGACGCTTCATTTCTGAAGGAAAACGTATATCTACACTCACACATAAGAAATTGGTCTAATTCCTCTTAGCCCCAGGGGGTTTTCAAGGATGCTCTACATGCTGGTGATCTCAGATTTGTGAAATTCCTCAAGGAGAAGTGGCATCAAGCTCTGCATCAAATCTGCAAGTGACTTTGGTCAAACAGAGATTAAGCATTCAATGTTTAGTCAAATCTTTTGTTTCTTGGCTTGATCCTCTACTATTGATGCCTTTGAAAGGAGTTGAGCTCATTTGAACTCTAAGGCCCCAGATCTGGCCTCCCCATACAATCTATTTTTTGCACACAAAATAAGGGATTATTTCACTAATCATTGATTAATCAACATTAATCACTATATTTTGTTGCAATTGAGGGTTCAAATTTACCATTAGGTATATGATACAGATCCCTATCACTTCATATTGCAATTCGGAGATGGTTTGATACTCCAACCATTCAGTACGAGATCAGCTACACTTGGCTTTATGTAATTTTTGGTAAATTTATGCTGATAAATCTGTTGTAATCATCATTTAACACCATATTTGAGTTGTAAAAGGGTAGACACTACCCTTGAATCTTGAATTGGATCAAGAAGTAAGACCCCCTTCACATCATCATAAGCACAGGACAAGAAATAGCTAAATTTAATGGGGAGCAGTTTCATACATGGCAAACAATTGACAAACAAAGACCATGTATTTGCTCATGAGGAAAAATATCTGGGGGCTAGTTGAGGGAAGAGATGAATGCCCAAAGGTGATTGGGGAGAATGAGTGGAAGAGTAGGAATGAGAAAGCATTAGGACTCATTGCACTCAATTTAAATGATGAAATCATTCACCACATCATAGGGATACAACGGGCTAAAGATGCATGGATGAACTTAATAAATTATTTGGCACTCAAGCAAAAAATTCAAAGATAAATCCGCTAACGTGATTCTACAAACTTAACATGAAGGAAAGTGAACCTCTAACCACACACATGAACAAATATAAAAGCATTAAGCAACAACTGGAAGCCATTGGTAAGAAGGTAGAGAATGATGAGGCACTAGCAGTGCTTCTGAAGAGTGTGGACAAAGGAGAATATGAAAATATCATGGCAACCTTAAAGAATCTACCAGAAATTGAAGCTACATGAGATACAAGGAGCTCTACTAGAATTGAAGCTACATGAGATAGAAGGACTAGAGCAAGAGACCAAGGTCAAAGAGAAGAAAGGGGTGGACCCAACAACTGGAGAGGAAAAAGCATTTTTCACCTAAGGAGGATTCTCACAAGGACGAGGACAAGGAAGAGGCAGGGGAGGAGAAAGGACCTTCACTTGCCACAACTGTGGGAAACCATGACACATGGCAAGAGACTACTACAGAGCAAACCCAGTGAAGAAGGAACGACATCGGCAAACTTCATTGAGACTCCTAAGAAAGTGGAATCAGATCATCTTTTCTGAGAGAGAAAGAGAGAGAAACCCCACAACCCAATGTAACCTGCCCCAATAGAGTAAAACCGCCTCTGAGCCACCGATGATGTAGGCCATGTGGTAGATGTATGTGTGAGCACTTTAGTCAAGGTCATGGGCACTTGTAGTAGCCTTGGACACATAAAGAGAGAGTGTCAACAAGGACTATGAGTTAGGGACTTAAGGCACTGGTCATGGGCTACCACGTAACAGGGAAACTTGGTATAGGGTCCCGGTGTGCTAGGATTATTCACTTGAGGGGAGGTGTTGAAATATACAAGTGAATGGGTGTGTGCGAGAACAAGCCCTTAGCAAGAGGCTGTAAAAGAGAGTCTGTAAATGAGTGAGTAGCAGAGTGAAAAGGTGAGAGGTATCTACTGGGAGAGAATAAAGGGTAGCAGAGTGAAAAGGTGAGAGGTATCTACTGGGAGAGAATAAAGGGTAGCATGAGAAGATCTAGGATGTGTGGAGATATTCTGGGAAAAGTAAAGAGGTGGAGAGAATCAAGGATGAGGTGTCCCCCCAAATATAGGGGAGAGAATCAAGGATGAGGTGTCCCCCCAAATATAGGGGAGGTGGCACAAATCAAGGAACAAATCAGTGGAGCAGATCATGGACAAACTTGTATAAATTGAGGTATTGGCCTAATGAGTAATTTGCTGGTTTTTTAGTATCCATGCCTACATTAAGCTATCAGTTAATTGCTCACTAATCTTATCTTAATCATCATCTAATCACTTGCTAATGATGTTGATTCTTGCATTTGATCCACCATAGCTCATCACTTTGCTTTCATTTTAACAGGTATACTCCTCAATAAAATGGGGTTGATGAGAGAAAGAATTAAGTGATAGGTGAAGTTGGCAAGAGCATTGATGAATGAGAAGAGTATACCTTTTTAGGCAAAATCATGTGCCACAACAGTGTATATCTTAAATAAGACACCTACAGTTGCCATACATGATAGTACTCTTGCTAGGCATTGGGCATCTTAAAGTATTTGGATGTATTGCTCATGTACATGTGCCAAATGAGAAGAGAAGGAAGTTGGACCCAAAGGCCGAGAAGTGCATATTCATTGGTTATACACAAGACAGAAAGGCTTACAAATTTTACAATCCAAAAACTAAACAAATGCTCATTTCTAGAGATGTGGTGTTTGATAAGTTGGCAAGTTGTACACAAAAACAAAGATGATGTTATGGTTGATGACATAGATACAGTGCATCTATGTCAAGGTGCATGTAAACTTGCCACCAAAAGAGAGTTCTACTTCATTATCTGGGCTAGGTGAAACATCTAGTGAAAGTGATAATGTAAGTCCATGGTTAGAAAGGTTGATACATGGTAGTGTGAGCACAAGTGGAAGTGTTGTTGACAAAGGCAAAAAGAAGGTTGAAGGAATTGGCATAACAAGTTATGAGTCATCTAGCTCAGAAAGCCTAGATAAAGAACTTGGCATCCCAGCCTTACATACTCCAGGTGTAAGGCAAGAGAGGTATGTTCCTCCACATGCTAGAGCGTAGGGTGTACAAAAAGTGCTCCATGGGTTTTGAGAAGATCACAAAAGATAAGGTATACAGTGGAACTTGAATACTTTAGAGACAAGCTTGGAGTACATGAAATGGATATAGTGTGCTTGATGGGGAGTGTTGAGAATGCAAGCTCATCAGGATCTGGTGGATAGTGGTAGCGTGTGGACACTAGTCTAGCAATGTGTGTGTGGATAATAATGGCCGCGTCTAGCTGGGCAAGTGTGTGGACTTTAGCTTTAGGTTATTTCACTGTTAACTTATCATTAGGAAAATGTGATGTGTTTGGAGTGAAATGAAGGAAAGCTATGGGAGCTTCTCACCTTGTGTGTGTTGATGAAATGAGAGCAACTATGGTTTATGTGTGTGTCTCTTATGTATTCCTTGTTAAAATTACAGCAATGTGATGAGCTATGCTGGATCAAATGCTAGAATCAACATCATTAACAAAGAGATTAGATGTTAATTAAGATGTGATTTAGTGAGCAATTAACTGATAGCTTAATGTAGGCATGGATAATCAAAAACCAGCAAATTCTCATTAGGCCAATGCCTCAATTTAAAGGGTTTACATCCAAGCATCTAATCCCACTGATTTCTCCTTGATTCACTCCACCTCTTTTGCTTGATTCTCTCCACCTCTCCCAGAATATCTCCACACCTCCTAAATCTCCTCATGCTACCCTTTATTCTCTCCCAGTAGATACTTCTCACCTTTTCATAGGTTCTCTAAGGGATATAGATGTTATAATCCTGCTATACGTGAATTGAGGATAAGCAGTGATATTGTATTTGATGAGATGAGTAGCTAGTATGCTACTGAAAAGGATGATGTTGGGGCTGATGTAAGTGGAAATGTGGTTGCACAGAATGCAAGTCAGCAATCACAGTGATTGAGTGGACCAGGAGAGTCCTCATCTAGCAGTTCTGTTGATAGACCATGGAGTGGTAGGTTGCGTCAAAATACCAGTCCTGAAAATGTAGTTGGTACATCACATAAAGGCAAAGAGAAAGTGGTTGAGCCCCTTAGTATGCCTGACATTTCTTCATGGCATTCTCTTGTTAATGGAGATTCTAGTGGCTCAGAGATGAGCCTTGATGATGAGGAGCTTGGGATTCCAACAATGAGGACACTTGGTGTGAAGAAGGCTATGGAAGCCATGAATGCAAAGTTATGAACATCTGGAAGAGTCAAAAATCATGTGCAGAAGTTGACTTATGATGATTATGTGGCACATCACTATGCATATATGGCAAAAGTTATGCAGGTTGTAGAACCCACATGTTATGTAGCAGGTGTACCATTGGAGCTATATGGGTACACAGATGCAGATTGGGCAGGTAGCATTTCAGACAAGAGATCTACCAATGGATTTATGTTTTCATTGGGGAGTAATGCTGTGACATGGAGTAGCAAAAAGCAGCCCACAGTTGCCTTGTCGAGTACAAAGGCAGAGTACAGAGGAGCTGTGGTGGCAGCATGTGAGGTAGCTTGGTTACGCAAGCTACTTGGCTGATTTGGGGTTGCATGTGGAGAGAAAGGTTGTCATATATTGTGACAATCTTAGCAGTATACAGTTGGCCAAGAATCTAGTTTTCCATGCGCAGATGAAACACATTGAGGTGCATTACCACTTCATCAGGGAGAGAGTCTTGCAGGTGACATCGACTTGGCCTACATCAGCACACAGGATCAGGTTGCTGACATCTTCACGAAGGCCTTGGGAGTTGAGAAGCTCCACAAATTTCGAGATATGCTTCGAGTTCATGAGCTGGAGTTGAGCTTGAGGGGAGTGTTGAGATGTCAAGCTCAACATGAGCTGACACTCACGAGGCGCCTGCATGACCGTTCCACATTTATATCACTAGTGAGTTTGGTAGCTAGTAGAGTGACATATCTTTGCCAGAGATTCCACAGCTGGACTACACCGACTAGTCCACATCTACCCACTCCTCTTAGCGTGTTCACATTATGGACCGCTTGTATATACTTTATTTTGTGTTATAGTCACTTTATCTTCATTGTAGACCTCTTTTGTTGTATGAAGAAGAAGAAGAATTTTCAGCCTCTCACCTTGTGTGTTCTCTTCTAGGGTTGTGTGAGTGTGTGTGTGCTTGCAAGAGCTCAAGCTCTCTTCTCCCCTGCATCTTTTCAAAAGGAAATAACCCGAGCAAGAATAAAGCACTCCCTCTATTCTCACCATAGTGCTCAACACTTATAGCTCAAACCCATCTAGCAAAACTTGAGAATACTCAGCGAAGCATACCAAGCTTGTACACTAAAAACAGAGTGAGGTAGGTGAAGAGAGAAGAGATGAAACCCATAGCATCAAACTAATGTTGATAATACACATGAAATGAGAAAAAAAAACTTTAATAATCATTATTCACTTATATACTCAAAGGAAAAACCCATACAATCATATGATAAGGAAAGACTCCCATTGTATAGAAAACTAATAGAGGAAAAAAAACTAGCATGATGAAGAGGAAAGAAACTAGAAACATTTGATGTGAAATTCAACTCCTTTCTCTCCATGCTCCAATTTATATGAAGCTCCTCAAGCTCAACACTTCTCTCCTTCTCTTGAAGTGAAACTCCCTCCTTCCTTTCTCTACACCCTCTCTTGAAATGAAGATAGATGGTGTTTATATAGATTTTTTTGGGTGGAGAAGTCCTCTGCTTTTACTCCCTTCTTATACTTTGATACCCAAAGTAATGGTTTAAAAAAACTCCTCCTCTACTTTCCTTCTTTATTTCAGCCACATGGCTGCCTTTATGCAAAAAAAAAACTATTCTTAAGGGAAAAAGGATGGCTGTGTTTGTTTATTTTTGCACGATGGTGACCTTTGTGCATGCATGAGAATAGGTGACAAGGTCACGATTTTGCACGATGGTGACCTTTTTGCATGCATGAGAATAGGTGACAAGGTCACGATTCCACATGTTCAAGGCACTGACACAAGCAGCAGCCACCATGGACCACATAGGCCAAGAGCCAAAGGCCCCAATGGGAAAGTCCTAAAGGCCTCAATTAAAACAGTTGAAGGCACACAAAGTAGGAATCGACTTAGACCAATGCACACAAGAGAAACAACGAAACCACCATGCCAACGGCTTCTTCTTGTCATCCTAGGCACCACTTTACTCGATATTCTTTCACTACCAGTTTGTAGAGCTCCCCCAAGGCCATCTATCCCTCCACCATCTATCTTCCTCTCTCTCTCTCTTGCGCCTATTGGTTGGGCCAAGAATGGTCAAGATTATTTTATTGCCTTCCATATATAGGGCTCACAAGAATTCACAAACCAAGTACATGGACTCATTAGTGAGGAGCTCCCAGGGTTTGGGATCATATTGATGTGGATTAGAAAGAAGAAAACATCCACATCAATATATGCAATAGAGTATCTAAAGAGTCTAAATCTTGGTTTTGCAAAGTAATGCTCTCCAATAATTAAGAGGAAGGATCAATGGAAGACTTGAATGAATAAGTGTATAGAGAACTTTTAAGAACTGTGGAGTATGCATTGTATTTTAGAGACATCGTGCTATTCTTGCACCTGTAAACCTTGAGGTTACACAATCAATAGCACCATACTAAATACAATGCATGGGGAGAGCAAGGAATCTCACATGAGTGCAGATTCAATCAATGATACTGGTGAAGATTCTTTTCTATATGCAATAAAGTATCTAAATAGCCTTGATCTTGGTTTTGAAAAGTAATGCTCCAATAATTTTGCTACATAATCTGAATCCCCAAAAGAGATTGTGCACAATGGAAATCGATTAATATATATAAGGAGTTCCACACAAAAGGTGTAGAGATAGAAATTATTACTCGCACTAATATTGGAGATAGGGTGTTCATTCCCAAAGTCAACTTTCATTCCAAGTACATTGTAACTTCCATTCTTGATATAAGATAGAGGCAATTCCCTATGCGCAAGGCCAAACAATGTATGGTTTAGGATTATACTTGACACACCGGTGTTTAGTCATGGGTAATTATATGTTACTTTCTCACATGTGCAATCATGTGCCTGTGAGACCAACGTGAGTGCTTCAAAAATGGTTGTATCTAAATAGCCTTGATCTTTTCTATATGCAATAAAGTATCTAAATAGCCTTGATCTTGGTTTTGAAAAGTAATGCTCCAATAATTTTGGTACATAATCTGAATCCCCAAAAGAGATTGTGCACGATGGAAATCGATTAATATATATAAGGAGTTCCACACAAAAGGTGTAGAGATAGAAATTATTACTCGCACTAATATTGGAGATAGGGTGTTCATTCCCAAAGTTAACTTTCATTCCAAGTACATTGTAACTTTCATTCCAAGTACATTGTAACTTCCATCTTGATATAAGACAGAGGCAATTCCCTATGCACAAGGCCAAACAATGTATGGTTTAGGATTATACTTGACACACTGGTGTTTAGTCATGGGTAATTATATGTTACTTTCTCACATGTGCGATCATATGCTTGTGAGACCAACGTGAGTGCTTCAGAAATGGTTGTAAATGTTGTTTACATGGAAGTTTTGTATCTGGCAACAAAAACAACCTAGAAGTAGTTTGTTACTTTTTTAGAGTGTATGTCATTGTTTTTAGCAAACCTTTTTAATGAA